>NW_010102510.1:0-10066 GCF_000699245.1 Pterocles gutturalis
TTTTTTTTTTTACAAATGGAAATGCTGCAGTTAGATACAATTGCAGTGCTCCACACTGAGCACTGTGCATCAGGCAAAAAAAAAAAAGACTGCCAATTTTTTTTTTCTTCCTGTGGAGAAAGAAGCTATTTGCTCCCGTTCACTCCAACAGAGAAAGTCATAGCTGCATTCTCCGGATCTGCTGTTCCTGAGAGACACCAGCAGAGAGGATCTGCCTTTTACCATTACAAAAAAAGACAACTCATGCAGTGGTCTTTATTTAATCACTTATCTGCAGATCCCCTTTCATTATATGCAATTTCTGGATGCTTTTTGCAGATCACAATTTCACACATCCTTCGTAATATTACCACTGCTGAGTTTCATCTAGCCAGGTCCAACACACAGACACAAAAACTCTTGTTATAGAGAATCCCACAGACTCCTTCAACCCAGCATTTATATAAAACCTTTCTGATAATCATCTATCCTCTGCTAGAGCTATTGGACTTCACATCATAGCTGATCATGCAGAGTATGGTCTTGCTGCAACTTGCTTTCAGCCCGTGGCAGGGGGCCACTAGTGTGACACAGGGTTCCTGGGCAGGGGGAGCAGAGGCACAAGCAAAGCTGTTAAGCAGCTGCAGTGCCTCCAGCCATCACCCAGGATGGTCTGCAGCCACCACTGCAGCTCATCCCAGTCTCACAGCCAGGGTTGCTTTGTCACCAAAAAGCGATGTTAATATTTACCCTGGCCCTCTGAAAAACTAGTGGCAAAGCAAATTAAATACCAACAAGGAATAAAAGACTCTGTTTGCTCAGGATGACAAAACCAGGAAGGTTATTTGATCAGGAGAGTAAATCTGTCTCCTTTGCAGCTGGTGATATTTTAGATGACACTGAGAAGCCATTTTAACTATTCTAGAGATGCTCTTTTTGGTCTGTGACTACAGACAACACCTTCAGGGCTGCCAGATACAGCTATCCCATCTCACAGTTCCTACAGATCTCACCCTTACACTACCAGAACTGTAAGTATGACAGCAAAGTGGCTGCATCAACTCTGGTACACTGCCTCACCCTGTGCCTGAATCCCATCATGTGCTTCGGAGCCTCCTGGGTTTGGACTGGGGCTGCCCACTGCTCCCCACACATATCTGCATCCCTATGGCTTTTGAAAGAGAAGACATCATTTGTTGCTGGAAAGACAGTTGGAAGGCGTAGTACATTAAGTTTATAATGTTCTTTAAATCATTTGATAATATTTACTGGAAGGTGCCAACATAAGGAATTTCAGTTTTTCACTTACTTTCCTTGGTCATTGCCCACATCCTAAGGATCCTGCACTGCACCCTCCTGGGAATCCATCAGAGATGTCTCCTCTTCTGTCAAGACTAGCCCAGGAAACAGTGGCTGGTCAAAGGCAAAAGCTATCTCACAAAGTAAATGGCAAATTAACAGCAGCATTTAGCATAAGAAAACCACCAAAGGTCCTTCTCCTTGAATTAGAGGATCTGCATCCAACAATGTGTATCCGGCTGTATGGAGAGAAAAAAATAGTATGGTATAAGGAAGGACACAGAAGGGCTCTCAGGAATGTTTTTGCCCGAAAAGGAATCTTTCCCTCACCTGTTCCCCATTATTATGCTGCTGTACAGGTCAAGAGAAGTCAGCTCAGAGTGTTCAGGTACAACTGAACACATTTGTCAATCACCAGTCTCCAAAAGAGCACAGGCCCCACATTGCCATGGACACCTTCAGACCCAGGGGCTCAGACCAGGATCTGTCACTTCTGCAAAGTTCCAAGGGCGTTCCCTTCCTCTCTCTGCATGGCACAAACAAGGTTGCCTGAGCAGATGACTGCACCATTTTGGAGCACTTTTTCCACTGCTGTGGGCATCTGCAGACTGTGAGTGCTTGGTCCAGAATTTTCACCAAAGTCATACGAATTTTGAAACACAGTGACTCTGCAGCGTTGGCCAAGGATTTCAACTGCATTCCCCAAGCATTATGCTCACTGTTCTAAAAAGCACCTGCAAAGCATTTCTCTGTGGTATTTACTTTATAAAATTAAAGCAGGGGGAGAAAAAAAAAATTAGGTTCTTTCTGCTATTCCTTAGTTTGCATAAGCAGTCGGTTGTAAATGTCAAACAGCAGTGGTGCATTAGAAAAGGATAACACTAAAAATTCTCTCTTGAAGGCCAGAGCACAAACTCCTCGCCAGCCCCAAGACTGCTCTAATTTCACATACAACATCCTACATGAGGACGATGTACAGCAATGCCTAATTTAGCCATCACAACTGCAGTAGCACAGGAGTTAAAGAGACTCCAACAGCCTGTGTGCAGAGGGTTCACCCTATGCTAAATTTTAGGCAGTGCCCCTCTGCTTCAGACAGTTCTGTCCAGGTTTGAAGGGGTGAATGAGGAATATTGTGAGATCCAAGCTCATTAGAGGAGCAGGTGGGGATGTCTGCAGCTGAATAAGCAGGTTGCTTTGGGAATAACATGAAACAGATGTCCTGTCTTCGCACTCCCTGAACATTTTCTTCAAATAAATTGCACGCTTAAGGCTGAGTCTGTCATTTATCTCTTTAGCAACTCCTCTTTTGTTTTCTTCTGCCTGTTTTCTTTCCAGGTAGCAAATCTTTTCTGTAAAAGGATGACTTGTGAAGCTAGAGAGCAAAAAATGCTTTTTGATTGAGCAAGGGAAATAAAGTGTTCCCTGCTAAATGAGTTTACTGAAGTTTCAGGTAGATAATACTGGGAGGTGCTGTACACATGGTCGAAGATAGGCCTATATTCAAAAAATGTCAAAGCTCATTGAAGAAAACCACATACTAGGCTTTACTAAGGGGATTTCCCTTCAAGATATTTTCCCAGCGACATTTATTGTTCAGGTTGGGGTTCGGGTTTTTACAAATGCTAAGTATAGCTTGTGGTCTGTTATTTCAGCAGAGCAATGCACTTATATCAAATGTCTGAAATAGATGAAGGGACACGGCTTCTGATTACATACCCAAGTCCTGGGAAATACCCAAGCAGGTCTAGAACCATTAATGGTTACCAAAACCATGCTCTCTTTAAGTAAGAGATCACCTAAAGCATATACAAAAGCAAAGGAGACTTGATTCTTCTTCATGCATAAAGATTTTACTTTGACACACCAAAGCACTCAGCCTTCCACAAATAGGCAATCTTTTGGGATGTCTTCTTTTTGGAGACATCACCCCAGCCTCTACCAGAAGGTAGCTATATCATGAGAAAGTTCCTACCACTCACCATCTAGAAGTGTCTCAATGAGGTTCCTTCAGGCTGGGCAACCAGCCCCCTTTGTCAAAGTCCAGGATTTATATCTAAAAACCCACTGCACAGATAATGTACAAAGGACTAAAACAGGCAACAAACTTCTAAGACTTATTAGTGGAAAAAATGCGACTTACAGGTCCACTGTCTTTCCTTATGATTGACAACTTAACCCACAGTGACGCACGAATCCCATTTACCGTCTACTCTACTGTCTATGCTGCTGGAATAACCTTCCCTATGTTCGATTCTCTTAATAATGTGCATAACTCAGAACTGTGCAAAAGAAACTTCTAAAAACCTGCACAGAGAACTAGTTCAAGTCTCAAGACAAAGAGGCAATAATTCACCAACTCCATCAGCACTACCAGAAGTTAATGCAAAATAAATTCCATGGGAGTTTGCAAAAATGTCAGATGACAATAATACCTCAGTGAGGCAGAGCATATTTTATGCATCCTGTTTATTAGCTGTAAAGCCTGTCTGCATGACTGTTTTTTCTCATTTGAATTAATCACACTGTATATTATGAAGAGACCTGCTGAGCCCTTTAGTACGTAAAGCATTTAAAAGATGTTATTAGAAAAGTTATTTGTGAAATTCCCAATTACACATCTATTTGAATACTTGTATTTATTGTTTCTCTTACTGTCACTCTGCATCAAGTTAAAGACACAGGAGTCTGTTTACACAGATGGATGTCTGGAGCCATTATAGGCATGCTTACAAGAAAGTAAAAGTGTTGTTCTTCTGAAAGACTATAAAGCCCACGTTACAGAGCAGCTGCTTGGCATAAGTAGATTTGTCAAACTATGTTCAGTTTATACAGTATCTCAATTTTGATACACTTCCCAGTTCCCAAACCAGGAACCCAGAAAATCCATGTTCAATCTTGGCCGTGAATAGTGCCAACAACCTTGAAACAATGTCACGTACTGAAGCTCTTCTATGTGCAATATCTCAGTTAGTCTGGAGCCTTAAACATTCAAGGCTCAGAAGCATCGCTTTGCAAGGCAATGAACCCAACTGTCTGTCTACTGATGTACATCTCCTCACATGAACTAAGTATCAATCTTAAAAATAAATTAAATTCTTTTCTTCATTCTTTATAGGAAGACACTTTTGCTCGCCTGAAGCTCTCTTCCAATTGATACAGTAAGTGCAGCCACTGATAGTTTATCCGCATTTGCTCCTGCACCAGACAGCTCTTCTCCCTCTCTGGTGCTCACCTTCTATCTGTTCACAGACAACAGCATAAAATGCCCAGCCAGCCCTAAAAATGAGACTTGGGCACAGAGTTTTGGGCTACAGCCTTGGTTTTGTGTGCAAGTCAGACAAGAATAATTTCTGCACACAGGCATCTTCACTCTGCTAACGTTATTAAGAGCAGGAGAATAACAGAGTGTGAATTTCACAGCCCTAACAGTCTTATGAAATTTGTGAAATACAACAGACAAACAGGTTTCACTCAGGCACCCACAGACTGTGTTGGAAAAGGTTGACACAAGGGCAGCGGACCCAAGTGCTAAGTGGATAAAATGGCATCCGCAGCAGTTTTTTTCCTCATTCATTATCAGCGCATTTTTAGAGTCACCACATAACCCTGCACACCCTTCCCCACAGGGGTATCAGTATCAAGTCATTCGTCAGCAGAATATTGTCACATTTTACAATATCACCCTTAAATATAAGAGCCCTCAACAGGACGTAACGATGGAGGTTATTGATTTTGAACCACTGACACAGCAGACAGCATCCCCCCAGCAGGAGAGATGCACAAGGTCAAATGCCTTCTTAAAATACACATTTGACTACCAGGAGTTTCATTAAGTCTAATAAACCATCAGGTATTGACTGACAGCACTATTTATAAATAATCAGCCCGTACAGTGCTGACCCCTTTTTTATTTAATGAAATTTGTTTTCTGTCGTCAGTGCCAGGTATTTTGAGTTAGTGAAATGCTGTGACCTCTCCCATGCTAAAAATGAAACTGTATATAAAGACAGCCATAAAAGCCCAGCAGTAGCAACAGCTCCCAGAAACAGCATATATCTATTTAGGCAATACAAACAAGATGTCAAGTCTTTAAAAGCGTAAGCTGTTAAACCAAGCTCCAAACATTCCGTAAACATTTGCATACCACAGAGTGAGAGAGCATTCTCTCCTTCATTCAGCTTCCGTAAAATAAATGTTATATTATGCACAAGTAAAATTTGTGTTATTGCAGTAGTGACAAGAAGTTGTCTTAAATTAAGACATTCAAGAATTAAAGCTCACCCTCTTTGTGCATTTCCTAAAGGAAAAGAGTTTCCTAAAGGCCATATTTCTTGCACAGGAGCTGCAGTGCCTTGGACCACTGTGGCCCTGGCTGAAGGGTGCTTGCCAGGGCTGAACTTTGTCAGAGCCACCCAGTTCTGAGCACCCGATGCGGGGCCAACGTCCTGCTGCACTCAAGCCCCCACACTTTCTTAGTTCAGTATTGCTTTCTCCTTATCCCAGAATTGGCAGGAGCTTCATCTACAGTACTACCAAAACCATGCTCTCTTTAAGTAAGAGATCACCTAAAGCATATACAAAATCTCATTTTGAATTAATCATCTTTTATTTCCTTATGGACTTTCCTTATTTCCATTTCTATTCTTTGTGTCGTGGTGGCAGAGGCAGGGTCCCTCTTCCTCCTCCTGCCCTGCTGCTGGTTTCCTCACTTGACCTTTAAGTTCTCCTGCATCATCCATAAGGGGGAAGGGCTGGGGGGGTGTGAAATCACAACAAAAAAATCCTAGAAACTAAGCTTATAACTTCAGGCCATACTATATTTAGCAGTTCCCTGGTGTGCTGCTATGTTTTTGATTGCTGTTGTCAAAATAGATGTGGGAGAGGTAGCTGCTGTTTTATGATGTAAGAACTCTTTAGAACCAGGTGTTTAAGAGCCTGACTGTTGTCTGGCCAGTCAACAGGAGCATGAACTGTCAGGGTCAAACACAACACCTTGATCCTGTTATTTGCCTAATGCATCGCCTCTGCCATTGGTCTGGTTTTGTTTCTGTGCATGCACACAGCCATTCACACAGAAAGGGGTGCATTTTCTACGTGCGTGTACATATTTATACATGTGATATTGCATCACAATATTTTGATTTGCAAGCAAGCAGAGTTTAGTGATGTAACACGTGCAATGTATATTGGGACAGATAGATACAGAGTTATTACAAGGCAAGATTAAAACTCTTCAGCTGATCTGTATGGATTTTATTTTTGTAGTACTGTCTGCCTGAGCATGCATCTTCCCATTTCCACCCCACTGCTGGGCAGGAGGGGGTGCATGATTTGGCGGAGACTGCAGAGCACAGCATATATCTGCGTAGCAGAGAAAAAGCCACTGGCATCCTTGAGTGGTTACAAATTACACACCTCTCACTAGGGGACCAGACTGGAGCCAGGATCCAGCTTTTAGTGTGCCAAAGTCAAATACAGCTAAATTTGACTCTCATCTGCTTTATCAAACAGCCACTGTGGCAGACAGCAGGTCCTTGCCCCGTGGCCATCAGCACTGCCACGTGCATAAAGCATGGAGGGGCCGTGCTGCTGGGGAGAGACCCTGTTCGTGGTCTGTCATGCTCAGATCAAGTTTAGCCTTTGTACAAGTCCATGCACACATCTAACAGCCTAAAGCACCTCAGGAAGCAAAAGACAATGTTGCACGATGCAAGTGCCGAGTGAGAGCACCAACATTTCCATACACAGCAGCACAACCGCTGCAGTGGTGCCTTTGCCACTGCACCAGCACAGAAGTCCCTCCCTTTCTTTGCAACCCAGTAAAACTGATGCAGGAGCATCTCCTGCACGATCAACCAGTTCCCACCCCTCCGATTATTTGAAAGCAGGAAGCACACACCCAGGCTGCCTTTCCAGCCTTGTTAACATTTGCCAAGCATCATTTCAACCCTAACATTATAGATGTTTAACAGGGCCATACTGAAAGTTTTTGAACCTTGCAATCAATATGACTGAGCCACAGCACAAAATTTACCATTGATCCATGTTTCACTTCATTAAATGTTAGTTTTACAAGGTTCAAAACGGATCTGCTTAAAATTGTTTAACAACCTGTGCTTGCATCATCAGCTCTAAACGGCCACACAAGACTGACTGCAGGCAAACCTGCTAGTTATTTATTTCTTGCCCTATAACAATATCAATTTGTCAAACTCATTTTAAAAAGTTTGTAACACGTTCAGCAACATTCACTTTAAGCTCAAGTATGCTGACAATGCTGCTTAATGATAACCCTTTGGGATCCAGACAAAGACACATCGCACCCAACCATCCCCGATGTATGCTCACCCCCAGGTACTACAAAAGCAATGCTGCAAAAGACTAATTTATTACACCCCTGGGAAGCTCCTGTCACAACAACCGCGTTCCAGCTGTGTGCCCCGTATTAATGAAGGAAAAGTCAGTGCAAAGATGGGAAACAGGTTTGTACCAGGGGATGTCAGCTCGTGCATCGTACAGGGTCAGGACTGTCCATCTGAGGCAGAAAACAGTTGCAGGATTTGTGTGTGTGTTGCAACTCACCATGGGTGATGCAAGCTTCAAGGCAGTGGCACAGAGAGAGAGACAGCATGAACAATAAAATTTGAATAGTGGGCCCACCATCTTCTTTGAATGCCACTGCTTTTTGGCCTCTCTTTCTTGATCCACTGAGTTAAGTGTGAAACCCAAAACCTTGTTTCCTGCTACACCAGGACGGCTGAGAGCATCTATCAAGCCGGTAGTCCACAGGCAATGCTCTGCATAGGATAAACTATGAGGGCTGATAGCAAACCATCACTCTCCTACCACTACTAACTGTTATTTATCTTCTGGAGAAGTTTAATATTTTTGTGCAAATGGTTTTATGTACAGTATTTCCTCATTTCTATGGTCTTGTGTTGCCAGCCTCTATGTTTTCACCTCCACAGCCAACATCTAGTAACAAAGAAAGATATTGTATGTTCATTACAGAGGAAAAAAAAAGTTCCATATCAACATGATTCCTTCGTGCTTAAGTTAAGGGTTGGACCTTCCTCTTTATTCTCATCCCCTGTAATTTATTAAATGCTCTGTCACAATAAAATTAATAGCGAGTCTTGGAGTAGGTAAAAATCTATTTATGCAAACAATTAATACATTGCACAAGCCATCAGATAAGAACAAGCATTCTTTAAAATTAAATATACATATTTTAAAAATATATCAGTTGCTGACAAACTGTGCCACCTACCACTTGCAGATGTGGTAGGGCTGCCAGCCCCAGGCAGAGGCCTCCTTGCTGCCCCTCAGCTGGGAGCTGCTTTTACAAACGGAAATCTGCTCAAGTGTTTTGGAAATTGCTACTCACTTTTGCTTGTGCTGAGAGCAGAGGTGACAGTTCAGCAAACCGGAGCTGCGACAACACCTGGGTGTATTGCTCATCTCAGCAGCACTGTGGCTTTCAGAAGAAGCATTCCTGTTCAAGAACGGGGTGTCAGAGAATTAGACCAGCTTTACAGCCCAGAAACAGCAGCTCTCTTGTTCACAGGGCAAGTAATTAGACACTGCAAAAAACATAGAGAAGTGTTGGTTTTACACTGGTACTTTGTATTACAGAGCTGTGAACTGTCCATTACCAAAATCTCCCTGATGTCGTTTCTGAGGTGCTACACTTCAGTCATTACTCATTCCCCCTGTCAACAAATGGGCATTGCTAAGTTTTGAGGGAAACCTCTTCTGGTTGCTACAAGCTCCACAGCCAGGAGGGGGACACGTGTACATACCTTCACACCACACAGCGATCAAACCCACCCTTGCAGTTACATCACAAGGAGTTTCACAGCATTCACTAAAGCAGCATTACCAAAGGCATTCAGAAAATCCTCCTCCTTTGTGCATTATTGCTCTCTGTCCCTCCGTTTTGCTTTGAGCGGAGAAGCCTCACCAACAGCAGCAGCTCAGAATGGGTCCCTTTGACTTACAGCTAAAGCATCATGCAACACAACATTTTTATTGTCACTGTCTGCAGGATAAATCATATTTCTCTAATAGACTGAAAACCATACACAAAATAAACAAATACTCCTACAGGATAAAAGGAGCAGAGAGCTGCTCCAGTCACAGATCAGCATGCTTTTGCAAGGCCCAGCAGCCTCACAGGCTATGCCAATCTGCTTGGCACAGCCACAAAACCAACTCCAGCATTCAAGATGGGAAAGGGAAAAGCATGAAATCAGCTCTCATCTGCAAAGTTTTAATTCCTCTGAGCATCAACAATATACAGATGGTCCCTTCTCTGAGTGAAGACCATTTTACACTTGGAAAACTCAAGTTGGGAAGAGAGACCAGAAGGTGAAGGGGAGAAATCCGTCTGTACAGGCACTTTGCAAACTGAACCATAGCCCTCTAATCAGCAGCAAACTTTGCTGTGCACAGCAGTAGCATGTGCAAACCAATTGTGTCTCCCAAATAGATCAAGGAATTCGTTCATGTAAATAAAGAAATATTTACCATTGACTTTAAAAAAACCCTAAACAAACAACAACAAAAAACCAACAACCAAAAAGCGCCTGTTGGAATTTTTTATTTTAAATAGAGGAAAAAATAATAGTGTTAATAAGGCTGCTTGGGACCTGCCTTTATTTTCTGAAATTATTTTGAAGGCAAAGGGCAGAAATCAGAACTCCTTTAAGCTGATTTTTAATTGCAAAGTATAGACCACTGCACTTCACCCAGTAGTTTCTTGTGGCTTTTTTTTTTTTTTTTT
>NW_010102511.1:0-3710 GCF_000699245.1 Pterocles gutturalis
TAATTTACATATATTATACATATAGAATACATGAAGTGGTCTGAATTATAGAAAAGTTTTCATTTTCTCTTATCCATTTCAGTTTTTTACACTACTTGGAATTTTTTTCTCTAGGTTAGGGTTTGTCTAATAAAAGTAAACCCAAAATAAGTTTTCCGTTGAAGAAAGGCCATTCTCTGACTGGATCTACTTGGCCTCATTGATATCAATGCAAATCTAGAGTTAGTTGATTTGCATCAATGAATAGTATAATTGACTAATGCAATTAGTCAGAACAAAATTTCCTCCCCTAAACTGCCTAGAAGTCAGTTTAATTTTCCTGTGTTAGTAGTTTTACGCCCCAGGTATGCTTTAACAGTTAGAAATATTCAATTAAATGTGTTTCAGTAACTATGATTTTACTTCTTAGCTTCATTCAATTAATAATCTTTCCCTCCAGTTTCTCTCTCCCTGTCACCATTTCAAGATTTAATCTATCCAGAAAGTACTGCTGCACCTATTGACTCACAGATCATGCAGGCTATCAAATATTAGGCTCATAATCAGGTTTGGTGTTCAAGGCTCACAGGGGAAGCAATCATTTGCTGCTATAAATAAACACTGAATTAGACATTCCTTTCTGCCCATGAGATTTATGCTTTTGTCCAGCCTATACGCCAGTTGCAGTGATCTAATCATGAAGTAACAGCATTAGAAGTGTGTAAAAATAAATGTAATATGTTTTGTGTAACTTGATTTTCTACTGTTCAGCACAGCGTAGCAGCCATGAAGGTACTATTCAATGGGAGGAAGTGAACTAGCAACACTTAAAGTGAAATAGTGTAAAAATAGAGCCCTCAGAAAATCAGTTGAGCCTTTGGAGTTCTTGAATTAACTATTCCAGAACTGAATAAAGTAAGTGTTTCTATGCAGAATGTCCATTATGACACCTGAAAGTAAAGAATACTATATGAAATATAGTGTCTTTGTGTAGCTATTTCTATATGAACTAAGGGCTCAATTCTGTTGTTTATTGTGGTTGACCCCAGCCAATAACTAAGCATCCACCCAGTTGATCACTCACTTCTGGCTCAGCCAGATGGGGAAGAGAATCAGAAGAGGACAGGCTGAAAATTTGTGGGTTGAAATAAAGACAGTTTAATAGGTGAAGCAAAGCTGTGCACGTAAGCAAAACAAAACAGGATTTTACTCATTACTTTGCAGGTAATGTTTAGCCACTTCCAGGAAAGCATGACCTCAGCATGTGCCAATGTTACTTGGGAAGACAAACACCACAAACAATAATGTGCGCTTCATTGGGCTTTATTGAAATACTTGATTAAATCTGGTATAATCAGGCATTGCATACTGCAGTGTGAGACTAAGCAGGTGATTCACACAAAGATAGCTAAAATTTGGATACCTCAATTCTGTATTTTTAATCTAGTTATAAGTCCTCTTCCAAAGTGTAATACTTGCTTCTAGAAATGACACTAGTGAGAAATTAAACTGCCCATAAAAAGAATATGTCACTATTTACTATAATTTACAGAAGAAGGGAATAGAAATAATAAAGGAGAATATGGTACTTGAAGAAACTAAAGCTATAAAACTTTAAGAATGTAAACAAAAACACCAGACATATATTTTCCTTATTTTATTCAGTAGATGTTAAATTGGTCTCCTAAGAGTTATTGATATTGCTTTTCCTCTTTCCTCAAATCTTTTCAAATTACTTCACCACCCCAAACACTGTTCAGAACCAGAAATTTCATGAATTAGTGTGAATTTTTTAGAAAGTGTTTGTTTTTAGAGGAACTGGGAATGTAAGCTATGGAATGGAAAATTTTAGATGCCCACGTGAGGAAAAAAAACCTTAAAATAATAATCTCAAGTTATTACTAATGTATTTTTTAATTATTTCACCAATATGGTTTTTATTTTACCTTTTTAGTGCTGTCTTCCTATTCTTTATTCATATTACTTTCTTCCCTTCTCTTTCATAAACACTTCTCATTACAAATTATTTGGCTGGCTCTGTCCATTTATTCATGTTTTTTTCTTTTACCAATTTTTTTGATGTTGCTAAGTGTCTCTATATATATGTATGTATTTTGTTTCCCATATCTCCTCCTTCTTTGCAGTTTAAACTATTTCTTGCTGTTTTTCTTTTTAGCCTCTTTCCCCTCCAAAATCTTTCTTTGATTGTGTTTCATTTATCTTTCTTTTTTTTTTTTTTTTTTTTTTTTTTTCCACATATGGTTCACATACAGATTTATACAGATGATTTCTCTTTTTGTTTCTGTGGTAGATTCTGTCTCCATTTGTTCCCTTTTGCTTTATCTCAGGTATGCTTTCCTGTGATTGCTAGGTTCACTAATGAATTGATTATGAGATTGTGTGTTGAAAGTATTCTCATTCCGGTGACCCTTTTTCAGTCTTGCACATACTGAATACTTAATTGATTCAGGTCTTGCTCCTGAATTTAAACTCCAGTGGGATTCTTCTACTGCAAAATAAGGAAAAGAACCAGATGGAACAGCTAGCTGAGATCTGAAACATAAGGAGATCATGTTTGCAGACAGCCTATTTTAATAGATATTTTGAAATATTTTTCAAAGTTGAAAAGCTTAATATCTTGATGTAGTAGGAGAAAAAGAGACACAGGATAGCCAAGTCTCTTATTACTTTGTCAAAGGAACCCTTTCAAAAAGATGAAATGCCTGAACTATGTGGAAGTCTAGTTTCAGTTTTACTCTTAAAAGATAAGATCAAGCATCTGCCAAAATACATTATTCACAGTGAAACATTTCACTGATTCTGTACTGTAGATACCTTGAGGCCCACATCTTCTGGCAGGATTACTGCAGCAGCAGAACTGCCACGAGGGAAGGGTTATTTACAGTCATTGGGAACAACTCTTCCCTGACGATGGGCAGGCTTTTGAAACTGATCTTGTATATGGGAAAATGGAGAGAATTCCCTCTGTATGTTTTATCTCAAAGGACAGCAGTGAGCTGCAGTGAATATTTTTCTTTCTCTGAGTTTGCTATCTGGGTGCCTCTGGTGACATGAGCTATTTCTTTTATCCTTCTGTCTTAAAAAAACAACCCCCTAACCCTAAAATCAAAACCCAACCTCCCACCAAACTAAAAGGAAAAAACAAACCCCAAATTACTCTTTTCTACATCTTATAATCTCTTTATTAAGCACAGGTTTTCATTCTTGCTTTTCAGTGTAGCAAAAATTCAGTGAGATGGGATGGACCTTGAACTGTGTCTGAATTTCTAAGTTGAATTTAACTCATGACTGTGATGCTTTTCCAAAACGTAAGGAAAAGATAACGTCTATAAATAATTAAAAAAAAAAAAAATCCTCTTGTTCTTGTCACCTGAGTGAGGTGTCACCTAAGACACTAAACTGATTGAAAATCTGTAGAAAAACCTACATTTAGAGACCGAAAAGAAGTAGCTACCCTAAATCCCTAACCACTTTGGGAAAGTCTTGCCACTGAATTCTGCCCAGGTTCTTCTCTGCAGGTCTGTCAGACCTAGAATGCTCTGGTCAGACTGCTCAGACAATTCTCCTAAAGTTTCAGTGCTCTGAAATTAATTTTCTGGTATTTTGTTCCCACTTGCAATAGTCAAATTTTGATTTTTCAAGAAGCAGGGCCTCTGTGAATTTGTTATTTCAACATCAGATACAGAGAATCACAGAATCACAGAATCACA
>NW_010102512.1:0-3367 GCF_000699245.1 Pterocles gutturalis
TCTGAGACTTTCAGAATTCTGATTCTTGATGTTGAATCAAGCTACAATGCGGATACACCAGTGATGTCTCAGAGAGAGTAAGAGGCTGCTTGGACAGAAGTAGCTGTGGACAGGTAATGGGTTATATTTACACAAAAGGTGGAAAGTCTCACTCAACAGTTACTTTCTAAGTGATTAACAATGAAGTTTTAGCAGAACCTAGTCCTCTGTAAAAGAGCTATGAAATGTAGTGTGACTATACAATGGAAGCAATTAAGACAATACCAGTTTTGACTGGTAACTTCATGTCTTTTTTGTCCATTAAAAAGCATGCAAGTGAAGCATCTCATTTCAGCAGCAGAAGCATCCACCAGGATTTCTAGTTAAGTCAAAGCACACACAGTTAGTATTGTCTAGAATCAATCTTTAAAGTACAGGGTCTAAATTAGAAAACCCCAGATGGGGTCCTGACCCCTGGTTACAATACCATCATATAAATGGTGACAGACACAAGATGATTAGCACACAAACACGCCCATCTGTTCCTACTGAGGTGTGGCACTTTTTTTATTATTTTTCTTTCTTGAAGCATATTAATACCAAAGTTGTCATGAGGTGAAATCACAGACCTGAAGATCAGGCAGTATAAAACAAGCAGAATGATGCAGAATGTTTTTCCAGTGCTTGGGACGGGAAGCGAAAGAGTAAACTTCACAAATGGCAACAAAGTAATAGAGGTCTTAATCCTCAGAACCTACTTCAAGGATTTCCTCCCACTTTAGAAAAGGTTGAAAAGCAGTACTTGCAGAGACAGACAGTAAAAACCTTAAAAAGAACAAAGTTAAAATAGTAGTTGCATTTCACGGAATTGTTTCAAGTTAGATGTGTTACAGTAAATATTCAAATTAATAGCATTTTTGTTGTGGAATCCAAATATTCCAAAGAGTTTTTGAAACAAAGCACTAACTTGCTAAAATAACAAAGTTTATTTTCATCCACACACCGCACTTTTGTTATATTTTATTTGTCTCAGAACTAAACAGGAAAAAAAAAGTTTTCTGCAAGACTACATTCAACTGAAGATGTCACCAATGGAAGAGCAACAGATATGTCACTTACATACATGAACAGTCTTAACTTTTAGATAGTCAACCTCTAATGGCAAAGAATGATTTTTTTTTTTTTTAAGCACACATTCAGCAATTTTTTTAAAAGCCTGTACATGATTCCTTCCAGGACCTATCAATGCCGTTCAAATAGTCCAGAGGGTCTACAAATCTGGTAAATCAACACAACACTTCACCAAGGATCATCACACTAACACATCCTTTCAAAAAAGGTTTCCTCAGTTTTCCCGTACCAGCTAGTTTCAAAATTGACTGAAAGCCTCCAGTACTCTCTCAGTCTTTCCAAAGATTATTTCAGGTTGCAGTACTGACATTTTGTGCTAAGTAAAAATACCATGACTTTAGAAACTTGTTAAAATGAGTATGATACACTATCTTACCAGTACCAGATATTACTTTTTGGTTCTAATAAAGGAACTTGTCTGAAGGCAGGGGAAAGACATGTCAAGAAAGAGGAAGGTATGTATTTAGGCTAAGAAATATTAAGGGAAAGGGATATTAGAATTAAACTGGTAGGGAAAAATAATGAGCCATAGTATCATATTTTCCTCTATTTCCTACTGTGCATGTTTTTAATGCTCAGCTTCACATTTTCTTATTCATTGCCCATGAAAACTCTCCTTGTGCAACAAGTAGCCTTTACCACCTTTTCCAAACTCAGGCTTAAACAAAAAACATTTACTCAGAAAAACTTTACATTAAAATCCCTTACTAAAAGGCTCATACATGTACTCATGCAACCTCATACTCCTGTACAAATATAAACTGTGTGACTGAAGAAAGAAAGAGACAGAGAGGAAAAAAGCATAACCTGAGAGCCTGGTAGAGAGCAACATATCCCAAAAGAAAATTAATCTCTTTTGATCTACAGGAGGTAACAGAGCCTCCTGTTCTAGAGCCAAAAATGGATAATGCCTGAGGTCATGCCCATATTTCATTACTATGCTTTTCCAAATGCTAGCAATGACTGTTGGTTTTTATATTTTAATTACAGCTTAGTAATGACTTAGCTGGCTTGCTCAATTTAAGTCCACAAGTAAGCTTGCTAGATACAGCCTAAACCAAATATTTATATGGCATGTAAGAAAAAAAATCACATGCAAGTGTTATACACATATTTGCCATTTTAGTTTGATTTAACTGTTTCATCAAAAACTGAACTACAGTTTATCCAGTTTGTATAGTGACTAGCAAAGGGAATCCAAGAGACACACAGGCAAACACTATTGTATGAAAACTCCATAAAAAAACCTCCAAACAATATACCACACACACAACCACACCATACCCCCTCACCTCACAGTAATAATGTACAACCTTGCTTCAAACACAGACACAAGATGTCATGCAAGTACTAAACTGAAAAGTACTAAACTAAAGTACTAAACTACTTTCTCCAGCAGTGCATGCTTTCAAATGCTGGCGATGAACACGATACATACACCTCTGTTAAACTATCTTTACCTGATTGTCTGTCACTATCAGTTTTCTTATACGGTGGTCTGAGCATAGCATACATTCAGCAATTTCACATCTTTTTGAGGTATTACTTGACACAAGTAAATATAATATTTAGAGCATATCCACATTATGTATGAGACATACCAAGCAACATTTCTGTCACCTGAAAAGAGAACAATTCCACTAGTTTGGAAGAGGAAAAGCTGAAGGAATACACCTCATCTTATCTCCTTCCCAAAATGTGATTTGACACACACTTTCAACGATGAAGCCACCCAAATTTTCAGCACTCCTTCTACTCCATCCCCAGCAAAGAGAAATCAGTTACAGCCAAAGCACCTACCCAGCAAGCACAAAACAAAGACCAACACGAGAATACTTCAGCAGTTGTGTTAAATGGGAAAACAGAACGGCTAACAAAATAATCACAGCTCACAGTAAGCAACCGTGCAGGAAGCAAACATAAAAGTCAGAATAAGGCTTGCACAACCAAAATCCAGCTCTGTAGGAGCTAGTCTGCTGCAGTTTAATTTTCCAGGATTGTTCACTGTCATTAATTGTTGATCTGTTTTGAAGAACAGATAGTGTTTTATTTGCAGCGGGATGAAGTTACAGACCTAGATTCCTGACCAGAGGCTCTCAACGTCAACAATACACAGCCTATAAATTACCCATTCTCCATCTGGCAATTCAGATGTAAAATTCATAGTTTTTCATCTATCAGGCGGCAGCAACCACCGCCCC
Source organism: Pterocles gutturalis (assembly GCF_000699245.1). Classification (NCBI taxonomy): domain Eukaryota; kingdom Metazoa; phylum Chordata; class Aves; order Pterocliformes; family Pteroclidae; genus Pterocles; species Pterocles gutturalis. The sequence goes on from NW_010102512.1 coordinate 3,312, forward strand.
CCCCCCTTCCTTCCCGAGCACCTTCTAACAGAGCCTGATGCAAAGGGGGAGGGAAA
>NW_010102513.1:0-4174 GCF_000699245.1 Pterocles gutturalis
TATTATTATTATTAATTATATTTTTAAAAACTGTCTCACAAAAAAAAAAGTTCCAAAAAAGGTAAAAAAAAACCCCACCTTGCAAAATATTTTTTTATTTTAGGAGACAAAAGCATCAGGTGGCTGGTTGATTGCACAATGTTATATAACTGACAAATGGAGTTAAAAACCATAAAACCTCCAGCAAGGTGGTACATCAGATAAAGGTCTAATCACTCACTTGGGAGAATACAGTTCAAGTTTTACAACTTGTGATACCGTATAAAAAGTGCTATACCTCAACTCCTTCTCAGAATCTTAAGTAACAAAAAATTATATTGCATGGTTTAGAGACTAAATTCTCCAGAGGGTATCAGATTAGAACCTTGCACCAGAAGGCATAGTTTATATGAGACAGAGTGAAAGAATGTCTAGAAAGTCAATGGTTTAGTTGTTGAATGCATTTTTGGCATACATAAATGTACCTCTCCTCAGAAAATCTGTCTACTTTTATTTCAAATCCAATAAGCATACCCAACCTAATTTGAAAGATAATCACCCATGGATTTCTCTTGCTTCCAGTACTACTTGTGGTAAAGTGAAATGTTTGTTTGAACGCAGTAAGACCCATTCTCCTTTCTCAACTACACTCTACATGTACCGTCTCAACAGCCCATAGGTGACCTGCGCAACTCCTGGCAGCTTATGTTGTTCTGCTGAACAACATTCTGAGATATCCACAGCATTATTTTGAAACAGAACCTTTTAGTATGTGACTTCTCAGACTCAAGATTATTCCCATGTAAGCTTCCTTAAACCTGTTGATTTACAGATTGTGAATTGAAGTATGACATGGGGTTCAACACAAGACCAAAGCTTTGTTCTGGCAATTTACTGCGCTTCCTAATAAAGCTGAAAAATAATTTGCTGACAGCAAACTGGTGGCAGGTGTGCTTTAGTACTGACAGCTGCATTTCTGACATGGATCACAGAGAAACTGTAGTGTTCATACTAGAACATCTGGAACATTTGATCAGATTTCAAGAACTAATTCAAATGGGTTGTCTATTATTTCACAGAATAAAGGAAAAATAATATTATGGTGCAGTGTTCATATTAGCACAAGAATAATTCATTAAAACAATCTCTCAAAAACCTAGTATGTGTCTAAGTAAAAAAAAAAAAAAAATTTAAAAAATCTGTAAGTGAACTATTCAGTGAAATACCACTAGATAAAAATACTGATTTACCCTTATGTAGTGACTGTAGTACTTTGCAAGATGGACATTAAAAAAGTGCAGAACAATAAAAAACCTTGAAAAAATAGTATGCTGTATATGGTATATAACATAGAATGCATATCATATAGCACACAGTTTTCTGAAATGCAGAGTTTTATGAAGGCTAGAAGCATCTCTTGTCAGAACAGTCACTAAGGTGATATGACCTGAATTCCTTGCAAAATCTGTTGTTTTATTTCAAAAGAAGCAAAGTAAATACCAGTTTACACTGAAAAAAATAAATAAATATCAAAATCATAACCAAAGGGTGACATGACAAGCATTTCACCATCCTTATTTTAATAAGACCAGGCTTTCTCAGTTCCAAAACTACTATCTACATACACTTTGAGATATGCACGTATGAATAGGTTTTGCAAGATGTGTTAGATTTTAACTGGTCATGTGTCAATGTTACAACAACCAGTACCTGGGCAAGGATGAAATCTTTGGCTGATTACTTGAACTGGCCCAAAAATATCTATCCACTCTGGCACTGTCAAGCTTTGAGAGAGTTTTCCTGCTTCACATCAGGAGTCTACAGAAGCTCTCACTTTGTCTGCATTTCACGAATCAATCACAAGCTCAGATATGCCCTACCCCTGCCACACACAGTCTGTATTAGAGTTCAAATCGTGGCAAGAGTTTCTAAGCACCACAGGGTGCCTCTCTGTCTCTTCTTCCTTCTCCAGGCACAGAGTCTTTCAAGCTGCTGCCATCTCTTGTTCACTCAACTGCTATGGAGTTACAATGGCACCACCCTGGATGGTAGCAGCAGTTGCCAGGGTTTCAGCACATTTGTCTTAATTATGCATCTCTCTCTTGTCTTGCCCTTGCTTCAGCTCTGCAAAGCAAAGGCCAGTGGTGGGGCTTTCATTTATCTGTGAGAGTTAGTCTCAGATTCCAGCCAGTTTTGGCACTCTTCTATAACCATCACAGTGGGCTGGACTCCAAAGCAGTAGCTTATCTGTTCCAGACCCACCCATCTTTTCTTTTGCGGTAGGAAAATTGGAGAAATCTGCAATGCAGACTAGCAATCACCTAACTGAGGAGAATAAAGATTTACTAAGACACCAAATGAACCTGCAGCCTTGCTACAAGAGCATGGATGTCTAGAAAAACAAAATAGTGCAGTTTTCTTTAAAAGAGTTGTATAAATAATATCTGTTTTATCTATTCGTGTATATTCACTACTTTAAGATACACTTTTAAATCCATTTTTATAAAAGCCATTAAATCTGCAACAATGCACATATGTCTGATAACAACAGCACTCACCAAGTGAAGTATCAATCATGAAATAAAATAGATTCACTGATAGCTTAGAATATTCTTTGGTCATTTTTACCAGCAGAATAGGGCAGAAGAGTACCATGGGAATCTTTAAACAATTTATATCTGGTTTGTGTCCAACTGATTTTGTTATAAGTGCTTGCAGTAGATGCAAGTGCAAAGAAAACTAGGTCAAGCGTAAACACAGGAGCAAGAAAATCATAAACAAGAACAGATGAATGAGATTAAGCTGCAAGTAAATAATTCACTCTTACTATATAACTGAATATTGTAGCGACAGTGCAAAGCACTAGGATGCTGTAACCTTGATATATCTGTGCGATTCTAAAAGCCCTGAAGACCAAATTAAATTTTGGCCTAAACATTTGTTATAACCCTCTTTTAAGATCTCTGCCTCCTGGTTTCTTGAATAATGATTAGAATATCAAAGTTTTTTATCTTATATGGAATAAAATATGGTGAGCTGCTGGCACATGTTAGTAAACCAAGGTTGAGCTGAGCTGCATAGGATTCCTACCAACTTTGACTAGAACTGTGAGCTCTCCAGATGAAGCAACTTAATTAAGAGTGACAGGCTCCTGACTAGCCACTTATTTATTCTATGAAATGGCTCTGTTTTTGAAGCCCTTCTTCCTAATACCACCCTGTTCCAGGTTGTTCTGTAAAGAATCTAGAAACAAAATCTGTCTTGGAAATCAAATGTATCTTGATCAGTGGTCAAAGAAGCAGTTTAAATGGTTAAAACTCTTGAGTCTAACCAGTTTTGCTTAATAATTATAACCACTATGTATCTGCCAGATACCATCTATGAGAAAACAGAGAATCAATCTGAAAAAAATGGCTGCTAAAAATAAATTATTCATTAACTATCACTAACATCCAACAACATTAGATAGATGGCAAGAGAAAAGCCACTCAAAAACACAAGGCAGGAGATAAGATGAAAGAACACTGATATAAGAACAATATTACCTAACTGCATTGTGAATTTTCTCTTTAATGAAGCCCCTTTGAACCAGCTAGGTGTACTGTAGTACCCATGTAGCACCACGACTCAGCAAGGCACTCATGCACAGGACTTGAAATACATGAAAAACTGAGGCATATAGTTCTTTTTAAAATCAATTTATCTTAGTACATATTTAAAATAAATAAAACAAAAATACAGGGAATTAGAACACTACCTGAGAAATGTTTATCATTCAGGACTGTATATCTAGAAAACAACAGATTGCTGAATGACCTGGGATCACTGAGGGGGCTATGCAGGTGAAGAACTAGCTTGCTAATTCATGGCAATACTATCCTCAATGCAATTTAGTCAGAAACATACCAAATTTTGTAAGCCTTCTGTGTTTAGAAAAGAAGCAGAACTCTTTAGTTTATCTCAAATGTTTTCTAATCATTATGGCTCAGCACCTTCTTTTTCTCTGCATGGTGCCTGATATTCTTTCTAAGTCATACATCAGTTCTTGACAGATATTCAACTTATAAGCAAAAAACCACCAAAGCACACAAAAGTCAGAAAATATAAACAGAAGAATCTGTTAGATCAGTCTTCCTCCTTTCCTCCACAGAACTACCTTGTACCCAAATTTATAATTTAAATAATATAATAATAT
>NW_010102514.1:0-9765 GCF_000699245.1 Pterocles gutturalis
GAGCAAAAGAGATCCGGAACCAAAAGGGCGGATCTCCCGTAGTGTCCTCACCTATATACTGGGCATGACGTGTATGTTATGGAATAGATTATTGGTCACTCTGGGTCTCAATCCCAAAGCTAAGATCAAATCCTGGGCTAGTAACTGGGGCTGTGCTCCCTCCCAGCTTCTGTTTGCGGACAGCCAGAGAAGCTGAAAGACCCTGGCAGCCGCAAAAACATCACTGTTTATCAGCTTTCTTCTGAGCACAAATCCAAAACATAGCATGTTGCTAGCTACTATGATGAAAGTTAACTCTGTCTCAGCTTAACCCAGGACACTACGCTAGATTTTCCTTCTGTACAAAGCATGTCATCAAAGATACCTACTTGTTGGAGGGAGGACAAAGAAGAAAATGCAAAATTAATCTAAATGTAAGGAGGGAAAGCAGAAATTTGCTAGGAGGTCACAAGCTAACCCTTGACAAAATGTAAAAGAAAATTACAATATGTGTTTTCAGAGCAGCATACCTCTGAACAGATGTACTATCTAAATGGCTAAGAAAAGTCAAATAATCTTTATCTCGACTTAGAAAAACAAAGTGACTCCAACTTCCAAGATACTCAGATTATTGCCTATATTGTCATGTAATGTATTGTCATTTCGATTGTCGGTAGGTGAGAATTCAAATGCAGTAGTTTGTTGCTTTTTTGTTTAGAACAATACATGTCTAGTAGCTAATAAGTTAAATAATAATATTCTTATGAATTGTGAATAGCAATAAGTGCTTTTCTGGATGATGTTTATGTAAAAATGCTATAATGACTGATGTCTTAATTTAACGATCTTAGGACTTCAATAGTGTGATACCTTGTGTTCTGTGAATGGAATTTTTGTAACAAATGTGCTATCACAATGTGTCATAAACAACAGGAGGGCCATGAATGAGTTATGGCTGATCACAAAGGTGTAAAAGAGTACAGTGAAATGATGATTTACAACAGAATAGAACAGAACAGAACTTGGTTTTCTATTTTATGAGTTTTTCTGCAATTTTTTATGTAGTTTTTACTTCTAAAATGGAATGAAAAACCCCAAACACACAGGAAAAAAGTCTCAATTGCTTTGGATTAAGAGGAATAAATCTGGTAAAATGAAAAGATCATATTCTCATGTGAGTCTTTGTATATTTGTCTTTATATTTGTAGGCATAAAAATATATATTTGTGTATGTGTGTGTATAAGCATGTATATATATTAAAAGCATGTATTTTCTTTAAAAGTCTTCCAACTTCAAAAATTGCTATGTTTCTTTCTGAAAGGTGAATAACTTGTATGAATGAAATATGTCAACTGAATTGTAAAACAATTTGGAGAACTGGTTAATGGTTCTCTTTTATTCCAAAAATATGTTCATAAAAAATAGAACTCTGATGGTTTTGCATAATGGTAAGATGAAGAAAAGAAATGTGCTCATCATGGCAGCAAGCTTTCCCTTATTTTTCCCTCCAGCCTGCCTCTTAAGAGCCTTCTTATGTCTGGTGAAACAATATTGTATAAAGACAATAACATGCAGAAATATGCAAGATAGCACATCAAAAAGTCTATTGTTCTCATCACCTGAGTTGCAGATTCATCTGAGGCAATGCAACTGCCCCTGTAGTCTGCTCTTGTGAGATCCCACCTGGAGTACAATGTCAAGAAGGACGTTGGAGTGGATCCAAAGGAGGGCCATGAAGATGACCAGAGGGCTGAAACACCTCATGTATGAGGACAGGCTGAGAGAGTTGGGTCTGTTCAGCCTGGAGAAGAGAAAGCTCCAGGAGGACCTTATAGTGTCCTTTCAGTAGCTAAAGGGGGCCTACAGGAAACCTGGGGAGGGACTCTTTACGAGGGCATGCAGTGACAGGACAAGGGGTAATGGATTTAAACTGGAACAGGGCAGATTTAGACCTGATATTAGGAAGAAATTCTTTGCTGTGAGGGTAGTGAGGCACTGGAATAGATTGCCCAGAGAAGCTGTGGATGCCCCATCCCTGGAGGTGTTCAAGGCCAGGCTGGATGAGGCTTTGAGCAACCTGGTCTATGGTGAGGTGTCCCTGCCCATGGCAGGGGGGTTGGAACTAGATGATCTTTAAGGTCCTTCCAACCCAAACCTTTCTATGATTCTATGAATGTAAATGCCATCAGTTTTGGTTTTCAGTGGTTTTTTTTCATAATGTACATTTGGATCATTATTGCTCCATGGAAAAAGCCACCCAAACAATTCCATGGATCCAGAAAGTATTCAAGACCTGTGGGCAAATATGGAAGACACCGTCTTTTTACTAGTTTAGACAAGCTCCCATCACATCATTGTTTGCTACTGCAGGAACATGGAAGTGAAGGAGTCTGTACACATCCCCTTTTGCCCCAAATTATTTTTCGTTGAGAGTTCAGTTGTCCATAGCACTGACAATTTGCTGTGAGAGAGTGCTGGGCCAGCTCTTTGGTGCTCAACTTATTCCTTGTAAAGGGTGTACACACCAAATTTAGCAAGGTGTTGGGGTTTTTTTCCTGCAAGAACATAATGAATATATATATATGACTTTGCATAAACATCATGCATTGGTTTGTTTTGCCCTATATTTAAACAAATAAACAACTTCCAGAGCTATGAAATGCTTTTGCATTTTCCTAGTCAATGATAAAGCAGGACAAAAATGAGGTTTTTACATTAAACATTAATGTAATCCATTGTATTAGTATTTGTTATCTACCATATAGTCATATCCTTCAACAGCAACTTGCATGGTGAGTCAAGACTGCTAATGTGTACTGCTTCTAATCTTACACAGCTGAAGACAACAGATCTTAACTAAGGCCTAATGGAATTTGAAGAAGCATTTGGAAAATTTCACTGTGAAGCTACCATTAATGTCGTCCTCCTCCTTGTTTTTCTTTTATAATATTAACTGTAAATCACACTGGCATTTTCTCTTTGCTTCTAAATTCTGTTTTTCAACCCAGCGATTCCCAAACTTTGGTCTTTGTGATTGTGCTGCCATAGAAAGCTGTCTAGCCAGCTCATGAAGTTTAAAAGAAAAATCTGCAAACTGTCAGTCTCAGTGTCCATGTTGATCTCACAGGAAAGCTGGGTGTATGAAATCTTTCTGTAATTGGAAAATCTGGGAGCCACTACACTAAAAGGCAGGAATTAAAAAAAAAAAATAAATCCATAGAATAGCAGGTTAAAAATTTTAATGTGTCAAACAAACCTTTCATTCCTTACACAGAAACAACTGTGCAAGAACCTCTCAGATACCTGTAATAATGTTCCTAGTGGCACTGCTGAATTTTTTAAGAATGAAAGTCATTGATGTCTCTTTCTGGGGAGGAAGTGAGGAGGAGGGGGTGAGGGGAGGGCTGCTGTATAACCTAACAGCAATTTTTCTATCTCAAAATATTTTTTTCCTTCTTCAATTCTACAGCACAGAGCTGGCATTTTATCATTTCAGCATGTCATATTGCTACACTGTGCAATGATGTGATACATTGGAATGTCAGTTTCACCTGAAATTTGAAAGTTATGCCACACACCATTTTCAGCTAATAAGATGGCTGTTAGTTCATATAGCAGATTTCCAAGTCAATATGAAGATATGAGCTTGTCTGGGGGCTCTTATATATTATTCACATGTCTCAAGCCTGGTTTGCTTTCATAAGTTTTGAATTCAACACTTCTCAGATTAAAAGTTTTTAAATGTTTTTCTTTTTCATAAAAAAAAAATGTAATATGTGTTTGTTTACTTACTCTATTAAAACAATTTTGTCTTTGTTCAGAATAAATTAGAGTGCTTTCTCCATGGTTAAATTGTTCTATATTTCACAGCCTACTAAACAGGATTATGCATTGCTCCTTAATATTTATTTCTTGGAATTGCTTAACAAATGTAGAAGGTGACATTGTGTGATTATGTCTCATCCAATTCTGTATATGCTGGAATTGACATTTGAAGAGAATATACGTGGAAGTGCTAGAAAAACCTTTCCTTGGCAGCCTCTTTCATTCTTTTTCCTTTCCCTAGGGCTAAGCTCTGTGAGGACCCATCAGGAATTCAGGAAGGCCCAACCATTTATCACTCAAATGTTCAGAGTCAAGAATGAAATAAATTTATGGCACTTTTGCTAAAAGGGAGTTACGTAAAGCATGAAGGCTTCAGCTGTACTTCTTCAAGAACTTAACAGTTTCTAAACTCATCCAAGCTAGAGCATGACTAACAAAAGCTGCGCTATTCCTCATAGGTTTTTTAGACTCAATGCTAGAATGTATCAATTTTGGAGATCCAGTTTGCTCAAGGCTTTTGAATAAACTGTGAGATTATTTAGTACCTATGAAAATTACTGTGCAACTTTCTTGTAAAAATTCTTTGGTGGTATGGGTTATGAGAGCTGGAATAACTAAACCAATTCCTGAATCTCCAAAAATCTATCTTTCAGTGCTGCAATAGAGAGGGAAAGGAGAGGGAATGGAGATTGCAAAACAGCTTGAACCCTTAATGAAAAACTGTAGATCCTCCCCTTGGCAGGCTGACTAAAGTCTTGCATTTTCTCCTGGCCTTTATGAGTAACTTGGCATTTCTCTTTCTAAAAATTTTGCTTTCTCTATCTTTATTTTCCTTAAATAATGTGCTCTTTTGTTGCACTGAAAGAATTAATTTCTTTTGGATAGTAGCAGTGAATTCAAATAGGATGTTTTGACGTAACTGAGTCCTTTTAGCAATAGGAAGTGTCCTGTTTTTTCCTTTTTTTTCAGTCAAAATTGTTTTGATTTATTCCACAAACTTTCACCACTGCTTTTTGGGGCAGTGGGAGTGGGGTTGGGGGTGACAGGTTCAGTGAGAAAGAACATAAAACCTACTGATTACATGGGGTGTTTCTTAGACTGTGTTTTAGAATGCTGTATTGATGAAACAAAACTTCTTCTCTCTTCTTCTTTCCTCTCCTCTCCTCTCCTCTCCTCTCCTCTCCTCTCCTCTTCTCTCCTCTCCTCTCCTCTTCTCTCCTCTCCTCTCTTCCCTTCCCAAAGTTTCCCTAAAATACATTTCTTCAGCATTTCCTAAAACACAAACCTCTCCTCTCCTCTCCTCTCCTCTTCTCTTCCCTTCTCTTCCGTACTGTTCCATTCCATTCCATTCCATTCCATTTTTTTTTTCTCACCTATAAGCAGTCATGCATAATGCAAGGTTAAGTATACACACACATGATTTCTTCACACTTTTTTTGAGCACAACCCATGCAAATCAGTCAGTAGAACTGGCAGCTTATGGTGAGGTTCTTTTCAAAATCACACGTTTTGATTGAGGCCACTGCAAACTGTGTTTGTATGCCTTTGATATACAGACAAGATTCTGAAGAGCAGATTTGGAAAAAGATTTTCTACACAAATGCCAGAAACTCTGTTATATTGCATTGTCTCTCCATACAGGTTTAGTCTGAGATTTTTGTCCCGGTAACTGCTTTAATTTTATATTTTTTGATTGGTTCTTGCTCAATGAAGCAGAAGTATACACTCACAGGTTATTCAGTATTGTTTATCAGTTGTTTTGCACATTGCATGCCTGTACAGAAATGTAAAATGTGGACCATCATAAAGAATTTTCTTACACCTTAGTGTTATCTTATTCCAAAAAAAAAGGCCTTACTGAACTTCACATGGGCCTGGATGCTACTGGAAATGAACAAAACACCTCAGTCTATTTCTGGGCTGCTTAGTCTTTGGTCAGAGCTGAGAGGGGAAAAAAGGAATCGTTTTACAGGCAATCCTGGGTTGTGCAGGCTTTGGTTTGTTTTACATTGGGATGAAATATCATCAGTCTGGAATTCCTGGCAAAGGTGAACAGTCTGTTTTGGCTAGTCTGTCTGCAGAAGATCCCAAACACCAGATGGGTGCCTGGGCAACTGGGGAGCAAGGGACCAAGCTCAAGCCACTCTACCAGCTGGCTGGGCAGCCAGAGCACAGACCAGTGGCAAATCAAGCAGCCAGTAAAAGGATAAGGCATCTGGCCAGGGGGAGAATGGCAGAGGCTGTCAGAAAGCTGAGAGCTGGGCAGCAGGATAACTAGGCAGGAGCCAGCCATGCTCGTGGCCAGCTGGCCAAAATCCTTACTTGCCAGCTTGATATCTTGCCAGGTGACAGCTTGTCATCCCACTAAAAGTCATGAGGCCATCTTTGCAGTTTAGGAAAACAGGGGGCAAAAAGGTCCTATTTTGGGTTATTCATTTTATTGTTCTTGAAATGCTAAACAGGGAGTTTTACAGATTTTCCTCACTACTATGAAATTTAGAGATTTGCTGACATTTTAAAAATGGCAATTAAGAGTGTAGTGTAGGCCCACAGCCATATCTCTGAGGAAACATCTGTGTTGTAAGTCTTGTAGAACTGGACAACTGTAAATAAATTTCAGATAAATTAGTTAATTTTGCAGATTTAACTGCAAAATACAACCAGAGAAATTGGTTTAAAACTACCTATCTTTCCAAGTACTTTCTGCTTTTGAATTCTGAATATGGCCTGAATGTAAATTAGAAAGCTCTGTCATGAAAATAGAAAATAGAAACTTCCTTGAAATTTGATGCAATATTTTAGTATTTCTATTCTTTCTTTAGAGAATTCTGCTTTCTGGAAATATTTACATAAAAACACAAGTTGGGCAATATTTGTAAGTAGTAGCTTTTTAAATTAGATCTAATGGATGGAGTGATGAAAAAAGGCATATAAACCCTTCTTCAGGTCTAAAATAGAATCAGTAACCTTCAAATATAAATACAATTTTAAATCCATTACACAGCATGATTCGGGATAAGCATTAATGGACTAGTCAGAAGTCCATATTCAGCTGCTTGAATATTTGTGGAGAACACTCATAAAGCTGCAAACTCAGCTGAAGTGAAATCACATGCACTTCCTATCTGCAAAATGGTTTGGGTAGTACTTGAGAATTCCATTTAAGAGTTTTCTTAGAATATTAGATTTAAGCTCAGCTTCGTGCCTGGAGACTGCAGCTACAATTCTACCTAGATTATTCTGTATGCATGGGAAAGGTCAGAGTGAGATGGATGGAGATTTCTTTCAGGTGTACAATCCAAATCTTAGAAAGCTATGGCAAGTTTGATTAATCACTCTCCATCCTACTTCATAACCAATACTTATGTTTTAAGAATAACTGCTTTCTTTTGTTGCTGCTGCAGACTGGAATATAAAGACATTTGGTGGTGCATGCTGTGCATGCAAGGACAGTTTCCGTTTTAACCCTCCACATGTGTCTGCAGGTTCTTTCTAACATGTGACAACCTGAAGGACAAGCAGATGCCAGATGCTGCAGATTGTGGCTTTGCTGCAGCAATAGTATGAGTTTATAGGATTAATATTATTGTTGTATTTATCACCTACTTGTGTTCAATTCTATTATTATGGTGATGCGTAAATTTAATAATGGGTTTACTTCCAGCTTATTTCTGCCAGTTGTTTTGTATATTCGTCACATGAAACAGGAAAAAAAGAAATCTAATCCATTTAAAACCTGTATCCCAGCTGTACAGGTCAGTCATTTTCAACTGACAATTTAAAACAAGCCCACTGCTCCAGCATGGATGATGATAATTTTTGTGTCCGGTTTGGTAGATCTGTTAGTCTGACCAGAGTCATCTGCCAGAATGATTGATGTGAGCAGTTTCTTAGGGCAGTAAAACAGCCCTGCTTGCTTTGTCTCTGCCAGAGCCTTGGAAAGTCAACTTTCTTCCTACCAAGTAAGGCTGAGAGCTGTGGGATTAGTAGATATTGCTTGACCAGTGAGTGGAAACATATCCGAGTTATAATTCTGCATGCAGGACCAGCAGGCAAGAACAGGTCTGGCTTTACAGGACTCACATTTTGACTCAGGAAAAGCATATTCTTCCTCGTCCTTTTCCCACTGACCTCTTATCTTTAGGATGGCTATGTTCTGCTTTGCCTCTTCTGAGAAGTCATGATATGGCTTTGAGTTCAATCATGACAAAACCAAATGATTGACCTGTGAATAACCATTACATATTTGAGTCATATACTGTTGAGTGTACGTCTGAGTTAGGCTTTGTCCATTTGAGTCCACTAAGACAGAAATGACTGCCATGTATTTTGACCTGTTAGGTTGCTAATGGCAGTGCTGCAATAGTTGAGAAATTGCAAAGTGTAATTTCTTCATTTAATATATATTTTAGACTAGTGTACTAAGAAATAGCTTGCACTATTGTGGGTAGAGGTGTAGCCTGGATAAATGTTCTTTTAAGACTTTGAAAACATCTGACACATCTTTCCAATCAAGAAAAAAATATGTTAACTAGACTGGAAGCAGTCTAAGGCTTATTTGACTAATGAATGCATTCATTAACATGCAAATTAAACATATTAGCCTTCCTTTTGCTATTAGCATAAATGGTATACTGGTTTTAGTTACAAAGTGGCACAGCAATGCTGAAAATTTTGTAGGATGTTTTAAACAGCATTTTTAATAAGGTAAAATACAGTATATATAAATATGAGTAGGGATTAGCAGGGTGAAATGAGACAAATCAAAGTTCAGATGACAGGCAGGTATTCAACATGCCAAGGTAGAGGTTTATGGTTGATTCATTTCTATTCTAATCTATGCCTGTGAAATCCCTCCTGGTACTGCAACACAAGGCATGAAAAAAACCTAATGCAAAATTAGTCCAGTACTTTGTGTGTTCTTCCTAACAATGTTTTATGGCATTATTTTGGGTTTTTCTTTTTTAAAAGCCTTAAAATATATGATGGTTAATAAAAAATGGTGCAATCTAAGGTAGTAAAAGTGAAATCCAGGACAATCCAGGCATGTTTTGCAAATCTGGCTACAAATGTTTGGAAAGGCTAATTTAGTCAATGTGTCTTCCTAGTAGCTTAGTACCCAGTGCATTAAGTATAAGAAAACAATATTTAGTATCTATTTGAAGTACTACAATTATAATAAACCAGAGATTAAATAGACATTGCTCTGGAGTATCACCCAAAAAAAACCCCTTATTGCTCATCCAGGAACCCAAATATAAAAGATAACTTCCTATTGTTTATATGGCTTTTTGAACTAAAGACTACAAGTCTGATCATGACCTTTCAATACTCATATCTGTTTTCATTCAACATCTGTTTTCTTAACACCCATTTCTGGTTATTTTGTACTGAGCAGTCGCTGGTTCTTTTAGAATCTCAGCAAGAAAGGCACTATCATTCACAGCTGGTTAACTAATTTATTGAGTAAATTATGGAAACTACAGAAAAGGTGATAGCAATTTTATTTCCCTTCTGATTCTGGGAACCCCTATTGCAGCATTGGATGAGCTGTTCCATGTGGATCATGGCACACTGTGCAGGGTCCCTGTCCCCAGCTCAGAGTTCTCCTGTACTCTTGCAGAGTCTTGCTCACAACACAGATTAATTGGTTACTGAGAGCAGTCAAATCTGGAATGTGAACTTAGAGAAGCTGTTTGACAATATGCTTCCATACCCTTATCTCAATAAAGCTAGTTATAGATAGTTCCTGAAAAAGTGCATATAATATTTCAAGTGAAAAAGACAATGCACTATTACAAATAACTATGAAAAATTATGAAACTGTAATGCACTCGGAAAGTTATGACCTTGTTGCTATCACAGAAACATGGTGGGATGACTCCCACAATTGGGATACTGCCATCGACGCCTATAGACTCTTTGGGAGAGTTAGGCGAGGTAGGAAGGGTGGGGGAGTT
>NW_010102515.1:0-20623 GCF_000699245.1 Pterocles gutturalis
TTCCACCCTCTGTGTGCTTCCTTTTTTTGAGTTTGCCCAGTAGTTCCTTGTTCATCCATGCAGGCCTCCTGGCATTTTTGCCTGCCTTCCTCTTGGTTGGGATGCATCGCCCTGAGCCTGGAGGAAGTGATCCTTGAGTATTAGCCAGCTTAGAAGCCAGGCAAAGCTGCAGGATGTTACACTGAAACATGTTCTGATCTCAGCCCCATGAGAGAGAAACTGGAAGTAGTTTGGGGGATCATTTTGTGGCTTCCTGGGAGTGGCAAAGGAGATACAGCAGTGCTGGAGATAGCAAATGGGATATCTGGAGACCAGGATTCTCCATATCATGGAGAACCTCCCATCTGGGAGGTTCAGCATGTGCTGTCTTGCAGCAGAGCCTGTCCTGGTAGATGACTCCCAGGCATCCAGTGCCTTGCCCAAATGAGCTGGGGACCCCAGCCCTTTTGTGTGGAGCACCCAGCACCTCTGTGCTTGCTCTTGACTCACTGCAGCGACACCAACAAAGGTCAGATTTTAGGACTGTTTATGCGTGCTGGCTCCAGTCTCCACTCAGACGTTTAGGGAAATTAAACTTCAAATCGTTATGGCACCACGTCCCAGAAGAAACAAAGGAAGTGGACAACAGAAAGACAGGACACAATGAGTAATGAGCCCTCTCATGAAGCTTAATAGCTCCAAGTTCTCCTCGCCTGCTTCCCTGGAGTCCTTGGGGCAGGATGCTGTCCCAGGCTGCTGCTCTGGCTGGTCATTGCAAATTTGCTGCCAGTTTCTCTATTTCAGCTCTCTCAGTACAGTGGCACAGACAGTAATCCTTGCTGCTACAATGTGTGTCTTGAACAGATTGTTTCACTTGTTTAGTTTTTTAAATTCAGGATTTTTGCACCCAAGGCAACAGTTAGGGTGATGATCCACCTAGAAGTACTTCAGTAGGCACAGATGGCTTTCAATTTTACATGTTATCATAAGCACAATCTCCCTTCTGCTTCCCAGGATTTCTCCCCTCATAACAGAAGTGCCCCAGAAATGACGATGACAAGCTAAACACTCTGCATGTGTTCGTAGGCCTGCCCACCAGCTCCTTTCTCTTCTCTCTAGCATACGTCATCTGAGCTTTTGCGCCTCTCTCCTTTTAAAGGCCAGAGAGCCTTTGCCAACAGTCCTTATGTAAATGGAAAATTTATGCACACACACCCATGCATGTGTAGTCATCCCTTCTGCTTGCTTACATACTCTCGCTCTCTTTAAAAGGCTGTCAGACATCTCAGTTTTTCCAGTCAAGGCCTCTCTTTCCAGTTCCAAACTTTACCGGACAAATTTTGAGTACTTGTATGTCTACCTGTTAAATCCAGGTCTAACAAGGCCCAGATGGAGCTTGGCACTAGCCTTGTGCTGTTCTCGTAAGTGCTGCAAGTCCATTTATTTTAAGAACTGCTTCCCAAACCATATTCCATTGCTGTGCACCCACAAAGTACCCTTAGGATGGCAGCATGAGGACTATATGCATGCAATATGACCCGAGCTCCTTTTAAACTAAACTTTGTCTTCACATGAAATAAATTCGAAGCTACAATTAAGTCTCAGTACCACATTTTCCAGCTCATCACCCTGTCGCATCACCTGACATCTTTGTCAGAGTGGGCTAACTCTGCTAAGAAAATTGCAGTTGACATCTCTTATACCATGACGCGTGACATTTTGCGCATGTAACCAAGCCAAGCAAGTGCCACCTGAGGTTACTCTCATAGCATATTCCTCAGAGGGGTATGGGTTCCACATCCTTTGAGAAGAAACTGCAAAAACTGCAGATTTCATACTGCAGTGAAGACAGAAAGCAGGTCACATGCAAAGACCCACAACAACCACCTCAGTGATGTATGAGTTGCCCCCAAAATGCTGAAACATCTCCACTGTATAAGAGATCCTGGGTTGGAGAAAGCAGTGCTAAGCTTCCTCCCCTTTCTGCCTGGCTTCCATCTGAAATCTGCAGCAGCCATGCAGGAAACCAGGGAAATGTGACTCACACTAATTTACACCCATGAGCGATCCTGGATTCTCACTAGTCCTGCCCAAACTCCAGCTAAAGGCACAGCATCAACAGGTAATAGCAATTATAGCAGTCAAATGGCTTTGCCAGCATCTTCTATGTAATCTCATTTTAGGTGACTAATTAGTGTCCCTTGAAGACCTGTGATGTACTTGTCACATGGATTAAAAAGCAAGCAACTGATAAAAAATAACTCTCTGTGCGAAGTCCTATTTCTGACTGTTCCTGACACAGATCCAGCAGGCATCTATTCTTGGCACATTGCTCCAAAGCAAAGCAGCTGAAGATCTAGGAGAAGGTGCTGTTTCTGGTGAAGTTTACAGCTGATAAAGGCAAAAGCGGAGTACTACCTATGCAAACACATGGTGTTGTGCCACACCTCCCACACATGGAGCATGCACATCCGTCAGCAATTTTTGGAGAATGGGGACTTGCTGAAATGCATAAGAAGGACTCGGTGAACCCACCTGAGGAGCCCACAGGAGAGCAGCGTCCAGGAGAGTTAATGGGTCACAAGGGAGCGGGTGTTCCTCTCTGTGCAGCTCTAATTAAGAAAGGATCATGGTTTGTCTCTCTAGTACAGATAGACCAGCCCACTTGGAACAACATTACAATGGTCACAGGATTGTAATCAGAAATTGCATCCCTCCACACTTTAGCGAAATTAGCAATTGAAGGATTTTTAAAGAATGATTTCTACAAGACCCTGCCTGACAGGTGGTGTGCCTGTCACCCTGCTTCTCCTCATCTCTGTCCTCCCCATGAAGAGAAGAATTGTTCACAGCATGCAAATGCCCAGTGAGAACAAGTTTCTGATGGAGCATGGCAGAGGGAGAGCCAGAGCACTCATTCCACTTCACCAGGACTAGACGGAAACTTCCCTCTTCCTTTTAAAGGGTTTTCACTCAGTGAAAATTTAAAAAAAAAAAAAAAAAAAAAAAAAAAAAAAAAAACCAACACCAAACAAACAAATGAAAAAAACCCTCCAAAACCCCAAACAGTTCAAGGTGAGTAACTGCAAACTCCTCATGAAACAAGAAAGCAAAAGAGTTCATTTGGGAAATGTCAGAATGTGTTGTTTCTGCTTTCAGGAACCTTTACTCACCTCTTTTCAATTAAAGCTATTTGTCACTTTGGATCAAATTCAATAAATAATTTAGTTTGCCACCAAAGCACACCTTTACTGGCTGAAGTGTGCATCTGGAAACTCCAGCTGCAGTGCTGACCCTGCTTGTCTGTTATCACAGCGTTCCTTGTGTGCAACGAAGGGGTTTGTGTAGGAGTATTGCTATGTGTGAAACTATATGGACAGGCTTTGACTGCAGTACAGTACTACCTTTACCAAACCCATCCACTTCAGCTAGAGTAGATCTTTCAAAAAGAGGCAGTCTGATCTTAAGGCTGCAAAATTAAATTACTGATGAACTAGTAAGCAAGTCATCCATGGTCAGATTCCTTGCTGACAGAATTCTGTCTCAAAAATGCAAGAAATCCCTACGGTAAACAGTGCAGAGCTGTCATCAGATGGGTAGCTTTGAAAGGTATAAAGAATTCTTTTGCTCATGTGCAAAGACTGTAACAAGTCACTTAAGCCTCCAGTGCCAGAGCCAAATCCGGATAGCACTTACCAGCAGAGCAAAGGTCTCATCAGCACTGGCACTGGTGTTTGACATGGTAGCTCCTCCCCGAATTTGCCAGGCTGCTTCACCAGATCCCCAGCCTGATCTCACAAGACAGGAATATGATGGCACCAGAAGCACCCGCCTGCCCAGTCGTCCCTGGGCAGGGACTGCACATGAGCCCAGCCAGGTCCCAAGACTGTCTCTGACACCCTCTCCTCCGTGGTGGCTGGTGTCCAGGGCTTGGGCTTGCTCTGTGTGCATGAAGTTAAAAATCCCTGTCTTCAGGGTTCTTTTTGCAGTCTGCTGAGCTGAGAGCATGGATCCCACCAGCTGGGCCTCTCCTACCTGTGTCCTTTCCCCTGTGGCTGGGGACCTGGAGAGATGTTCCGCTCCAGAGAAGACTGTTTAAGAGCAGTACCAGACTTGTTACTAGGATTTTCTCGTTCCCCAGAAAAAATAAACTGGTTTTCCTTTAATGGCAGGATCACAGTCATATTATGAATAGAATCTTCTCTCTTACTGCTTTGCTTTCATAATGCTCTCAGTGTTTGCCTTCTCAAGAGACAGCTGATCACCAACACATACAGCAAGTATTTCTTATTTATTCCAGTCAAAACACAATAAATGAGTTTTGCCTGGAGCCCGCATGGATCCCAGTGGGTGTGCTCAGAGGGGGCATTTTACCTGCAATTGGTTTTCTTCAGGCAGCCGCAGCAGTGGCCAACACATGGCTGATGGTGCTTGCAGCAGGAGAGAGGAACAACACCTGTGACCCCAGAGGAGAGACCAACCACTGAGGACAGGAGCCATGTCAGGGGTGGACCTGGCACCACAGAGGAGTGAATTTCTGGACTGTATGAAGAAAGCCTGCCATGCCTGCTTCCACAGATACAAAAGCATCATCTGCCCCTGGGAAAAAAAAACAAAACAAAACGTGTTTTGAATCGAAAGAACACACACAGAGCGTTCACATGGCTTCTTGCTGGTCCTGTAAAGATTTTTTTGTCACCAAGTCACAGGAAGATTCACATGGGAAGTAACCAGCGGAAGTCTCTGATCCAACCTTCTGCTAATGTCAAAGCTTGAAGGGGTCACTCAGCACCTTGCCCTTAAAGAGTCCGTTGGTACCGCTTAGCGGCAGCAGTGAAAGCCGGATATCCAAATCTCTCTGTGCCTCGGCCCTCAGATTGCCTGTCTGACTGTGGCAGCACAGGATGCTTGGGCATCACTTTGGTTGGGACTTTGGTTTGCCCGGTGCCATCCAGCGCCCCGGCTGACCGTGTCCTGCTAACGGTGCCTGTGAAAAGCCTGCAGCCAGAGGCTCTAGCGCTCCTCAGAGATCACAGGGGCTTCCAAAACTGCATTCATGGTCTGCTTCTGGTTGGGAAGGAGAAGCCCTGATGGTGTCCAGGCTGAGCTCCAAGCGCTGCACTCACTGGTGAGCCCTTCTGGGGCTTCTGGGGACACCCTGTTTCTGACGAGTGTTGCTGGAACTATGTGCCTACAAAAACTAGGTAAATGGAAAGGACACAACAGCCATTAGCTTTTTGAATGAAAATGGGGGACAGGAACAGCCCTGTTTCCCTGCTAAGGCCTTGTTTCACTTTTATTTGGTGTGTTCAGCTCCTGTATAGAGATGTTGACAACACTGATGACGCTTGTGATTAATTACTAATACACTTAAGAGGCTGAGCTGTGAGCAGAGACAGCTTTGTCCAGGGTACAAACACAGGAACAGAAAGGTGGAACAAGCACAGGGCACACGGAGCTGGAGAGACAGGAGCAAGACAGCATTACTTACCTGATAAGTCTAAATTATTGTCTGCAGGTTTTCACAGGTACTTCAGAGAGGAAAACTTTAAAGAGAAATCAGGAGGAGAACGATAACCTGTGAATTAAGCATTGAAAAAGGAGAATGATGCTAGCCAGTGGAACAGATGGAGAAGTGGAAAATGTTTGTTTCTTTTTGTGAAGTATATCTCCTAACAGGGAACCAACCCTATTTCAGCTTGATGCAGTCAGACACTTTAGAGTCTTTATAGGACAACTGTGTTTGCAGCCATGGACATGTCTGCAGGAGGATCCTGGCTGGGTTGCTTTTAAAACCTAGGACTTTTATTTTATACTTTGTGAAAATCACAAAGTTGACTGAAGCTGAAGTTCACAAATGGGAGGGAAAATGACAGCAGTCTCTTCTTGAAGGAGGATTATTCTGTCACGGAGGACACAATAGAGACCTCTTCTTTTACTGCTTTAACAAGTTTTGCTTCATGCTGGCATGCCTGCTTCAGAAAGGCACTGTCATGGGAAACGGCTTCTGCCTGGAGACCAGACATTGTTCAGGATATCCCTTCTACCTCTGCATGCTATTCAGCTTTAATGCAGCTGTAAGCAAAACCCTGAGACTATTGAAATTTCTTTCTTCATCTCCCCCTTTCTCTTTGACAAATGTGTGACAAGGATTCAATTGTTTGAAAGCCCAGTGAAGGAGAAAACAGAGAGCAGAGCCTTCAGACCTGCCTCAGTGATTTAGAAACCTACCCCCAAGACTTGTGAAAGAGGTCACTGGAGGTCTTCCATAGGGTTCAGCTTCCCAGCAGGTCTCTACATACCAAAGTAAAGGCACTTAAATGCCTCTAACAGATGACCATTTTGCAGATGTTCCCACCTATGATTATCCTGTCTCTCAGGCTGAAGAATAGTCTTTAGCCAACTACTGGATCACAGGCTCTTCTGTTTGAATGTCTGCAGTTTATGTTGGGTAGCTGCCCATCCAGCCAGCAGGAAGTTGTCTCTTCATTAAAGTGACTAAGGCTTTTGAAAGATGAAGATAAGGGTTCTTCTGATGAATCACTTCAGGGCTGCGTTTGGGGAATATTGTTTCTTGTTACCCAGAAGTTATTCAGCAGTCTGCTGGTAATAAAGCATAAACACCATGAGGACGCTCAGGTGTTGATCTGTGAATACATTCCCCTGTCAGAGTCCAGCCCAGCCCCAAAACCGGGCTTTTTTTCCCTGCCTCTGCTAGGTCACCTTGTGCTTGAAGGTGCATGCTGGACCTTTGGCCCTTCTTGGTGTGAACAGACATGCGTGGACCCAGCCTCTGTTGGGCAATGGGGAGCCCTGAGAACAGGTCCGCACTGGAAACCTGAATCCTGCAACACAAATACCATGCCCCCTCTCCTGAGGGGGTCTTTGCTCTGCCTCTTAAATGCAGAGCACTTTTCATCCCAAGCCCAGCATTCAGTGAGCTGGGCTCCCCATGCTGACCCCTTCTCTGCCCGAGGGAGACCCTGAGGCAGGGGCCACACCTCCTCTCTCTGCAGAGCAATTCCTGGTCTCCAGGCTACACACTGCCCCTTGAGTGGGAGGGCCTGGGGAGGAGGCGTCTGAGCCCCTTCCACTAAGGCTAATCTACTTAAAGATCAATGGTCCAGAAAGAGAGACCAAGGGTCAGCATCACTCATGCTCCTGCTCAGAGGAGTGTTTACGCATTTTATGCATTAGCCACTTCATGTAACAGCACTCCAAAAGTCCTTGGAGCGGGACAAGCACAATAAACCCCTTCTGGCAGGGGCAACTGTGACTGCCAGGTGACCCTCCTGGAGTCCTGTGCTGTTTCAGCTGAGCCCTGGAGCGGCACACAGCACAGCCCCTGGTGGGATGGCCTGGCTCCTGGTCCTCTGCAGTGGACATTTACACCAGTCAGGAAGATGATGCTGGCTGATCCAGGAGAGGCACTGCTGTACACCTCCAGCCCTTTAAGGGACTTGACACCTACCACCAGTGTCACCATGGTCAGTGACCAGTGCTAGGTTCTGTCCCCCCACACCTGCTCAATGCCAAGAGCTGAACGTGTTGCTGGGCTCATCGTTGCACATTTCCCAATGCTGCTGCTAATCTGGACACCCCCTGTGTCTCTGGTCCACAGGACCTGCCAGCCATCCTATCTGCAGTCCACCCAAGGGGCCAGGAGCCCTGGGAGCTCGAGTGTCTTCCCATCCTCATCCCTGTAGGCTTGGGGGTCAGGCTTGGGGGCTGCTGGTGCCAGATCCCCCCAAGTGAACTTGCTCTGAGCACTGTGAGCAGAAGAACTTTCCCAGCTTGGCTCCAGTTCTGCAAGCAGTGGTAAATTGCTCTCCATCCACCCAAGAGCTGCCCTGCACGGTAGTATAGATATAGCCCAGGAGAAGTGACATGGCTATGAACTTCAGGTGCTTCCATTGCTGGGCCAAGAGAGGTGGCTGGGCATCAGACTTAGATCCCAAGTCCTTTTGTAAATCTCTGCACCAAACCTCCTACTCTGATTCAGAATAAAACCAGAAAGAAATATCTTTCTGCTGCCTCTCTCCCTAAGTGACCCCTCCTGAAATCCCTCTAGGCTTCCAAAGCAAACAAACAAACAAAATATCAAAGAAATGGAATATGATGAAAACAAAACAAAATGAAAAAAAAAAAAAAAAAAAAAGGAGAAGAACCTCAGGCATCATTTAGGAAAGGCAGAGTGTCTTGCTCCGGCACTGTGCCATCTATGCTCAATGCCTAGAAGGCTGGGAAAGGTTCTGGGAGAAAAGTCTGCTGCGCGGGAAGATTTTAAGGGCCTGAGTGGTAATGAGTCAGTGCTGAGGTTTGGATTCACATGCTTCCTACCTAGTACCTGCCTAACATGCCAGACCTTGCTGGGAAGGACACAGAATACCATTATCCCTAGTTCACAGAGAGGAAACAGGAGCTGAGCAGAGGGATTATGGACCCAGGATAATGCCAGCAGTCGGCTGAGGGTCTGGGAGGAAGATGTACAGGTTTTAGCTCCCTGGGGCATAAGATGCAAGAGATGGAAAACTGTTCACCCCAATCCCATAGTCATTGCTGCTCTGTTGGTTCCTGGGAGAGGGAAGGTAGGGTGAAGAAGGGATGGTGATGCCATGCTTTTGATGCAGAACCATTTCCTAATGGTGAAGGAATGAGGGCAGAGCTCTGCCCCTGGAAGATCTGGCTGAGGTCAGTTCACATCCCTGAGGACCATCCTGGTCCCTTGCTTCAGCCTGTCTGGGGCCACGCCCCCGAGCCCTACCAGGCTTTGTTCTGCACATTGGTATGAGTCAGCCTCCCTTTCTCTTTGACAGTGCTTGACAGGGTTGGCAGAGGGCAGTTCAGTCCAGCCGCTCCCATGACTGGCAGGTCCCAGAGCCACCTGTGATGGTGGGTGCTCCAAATTTAGCCAACAGCTGTTCTCCTGTTTTACAGGGAAGGGAGAAAGACCACTCTCTGTTCCTCCTATCAACCCAAGATGGAAATGGCACTCCCCGTGTCTGCTGTGGCTTTTCTGCAGTGTCTTCAGAGCTTCCTTCCCTCCTTTCCCACCTCCTTCTGAACAGCTCTGAAGGCTCACCTGCCCCCAGGTCAGTAGCGCACAAAGAGCTGGTGATGGTCTCAGACAGATCATGAGCCAGATGTGCAGCTTTCCATCTCATGAGGTCTTCAGACTACTAGCTGAGACTTTGCCTTTGTGTTTAGCTGCCCAGACAGGAGCTGGACAACTGAGACAGATGTCATCTGGCTCCATCAAGCAGGAGGACAAGTAAGCTTGTCCGAGCTTCAGGCTCCCAGCACATTTAATGCTGGACTAGCTCATACATCTCTGCTTCAGACAGTGGGACAAGCTATCTGCAGGGTTAACCACCCACAAAGCTGGGTGCTGGCAGGAACATAAAAAAAAGGAGAGGATCCTTGGTCATGGCAGTGGGGTCGGGCATCTCCTCCAGACAGGGAGCAGGAGCAAACCCCAGAGCAGCTGCTGCATGAGAAGCTGTTGCCTGGTAGGTGGACCAGGCCAAATGCCCTCACCTATCGCATGTGGCTGCTATACGAAGGTTAAGCAATAATCTGGCAGGAGTTTGATGAGGAGCTAAATCCCCATTACCAAATATGGGTTGCATCAGACCAGCGTGTGGGTGCAAACCCTCTTTACGCTCCATTTGCCCTCGTTCTGGCACTGACCCCACCGTGAGCTCATCGGAAGCCAGCTTTGTGCACAGCAGCCCCGCAAGATACGCTTCCTTCCACACCCAGCCACAGCCCCGGAGGCTCATGCAGTGCTGAGGCACCCATCACTCGACAGAGAGGTGAGGCAGCACCATCTGACTCCCATTCAAGCTGCGCGGCGCCTGGGGCTAGGCAAAGGTTTGGGATCAGAAAGCCAGCTGTGGTCAGACCCCCAAGTGAGCACCATGGGGAGAGGCTGAACTCTGTGATGGAAGAAGTTGGGATGAGGATCAGATGTTGACTGAGTTTCATTTCGGACTTGCTAGCTGGCCTTAAGACAGCAACATGAGCTAACATTGGTTTCCTGGCCACAGTGATGACCCTATTGGCCCAAGACACATTGCAGGAAAGGGCATGCAGCTGCACACACCTCTTGATGCCACATTGGTAAGGGTGCTGGTAGGTCCGGAGCTAGGTCAGCATATACACTGACAGCTATGCCAAGCAGCTGGACGTAAGAGGGAGGGTAGAGGACCCTCAGGCCCCAGGGTGTTGAAATAAAAACCCATTTCCCCATAACCAACTGTCCAGCTTGCTCTGTAGTGATGGTGAGCCTTGGTGCCTCAGACATTGGCAGAATGTACCAGGAGACGAATCCAAGCCTGTCAGCAGTGCCCTCACCTGAGGTCCCCTGCTCCTATGGGATGCTCCTTCCAGCCCACCCACACAGCATGCAAGTCCACCACTTCAGTCCAGGTCCCCCGGGGTCTGGGCACCAGAGAGCACCCACCGTGACAAAGCCCCAACCCAGGACCAAGGGGTCACAGCACTGCCATGATGCACCCACCTTTTCATGGGTTTCAGGTTGCACCGGGAGGACATTCCTCCGGCACCGCACTCCCTGCAGGGCTAATCCTCTGGGGAATGCACTGGCATGCACGGCAGCCCCGCTGCGCTGCTAGATGGAGGCGACAGCTGCAGCCCACACCAGCTATCAGGTCCCAGCTCATCCATAAAGAGGAACTGGTTTTCTCCCCTCCTGGCTTTCAGAACAGGACCCACATCTGCTGAAAGGCTGCAGCACTTCTGTTAACGTTCTGGCCATTTTGGAAATGACTTCCTTTAAAACTTCTCAGTGTTTTACGCCTGGTAGCATTTGATCTTTTTTAAGTGATCGCCTCATCTGAGCACAACTTTTCTGCAAGTGCCACATCTCTGTTAGTAAACCGGTGGGCGAAGGGCTGGGATGGAAAAGTATCCGCTGTGATTCCACGATGCCTTCACTTTTTGCTGTCACCATCTTTATCTTACAAGGTGAAATGTTTTCAATAATAATGGAAAAATTACCTTCTCTAATCCACACTCTGGAGAGCTCTCTTGAGCTACTACTCTGCAACCAGTTGGATGTGTCTGCAAAGACTTCAGGTGAAGAAATCAAGCTAAAGTAGTTAAAAGACTTGGCAAATGATGCAGAGAAAAATCATTTCTATGTCTACTGTAGCTTCAGGAAATCCGACCTCCCTTTCCCCAGCCCAGATATTTAGGCTGGTCTTGCGCTTTCACCCCAATTGCTGTGCTGTCCTTGCTAGAGAAATCTGTTTGCAAATGACCTTAAACCTTTGTCAAAACTCCAGTGCTGCTCTGTTTGAACTTGGCCAGTGTAAAATGCAGAAAATATTTCAAAGTCAAACTTTAAAGGGACAGCCATTGTTTTATTTGTGTTTAATTAAAAATAATAATAATTGTTTTCCAGTCCCATGGTAATTAGCAATCCAATCTACAGCTCCCATGGGAAAGAGCCTCTGTTTCTGGAACAAGTGCACTCAAATATTGACTTGTTCTAGACATTGCCAAGGTTTTGAGTACAGCAATTTGTTGGGAGGGGGTTTCCAGCTTTGACTCTCTAGCAGTTAAACTGTCGTTCTCCAAACCACAGAGTTTTACTATGGCCTCCATTTCCCTTTGTTTTACCTGAACTTCTCATCCCACTCTGCAAATCCTATGCCAGAATGAGTCATTCCTGCAGGATTAGCTCTTATTTTTCAACTCCTCTGTCAGTGTTGCCCAGACTAGTTCTGAGGAGAAAAAATGGACACTCCCCATTCAATAAAGCTGTGTAACAAGTGACTGAAAGAGATTACCTGCAGTGCTCAGCTATTTACACTGAACCTGCAAGGACCACCCTGTCTCACAGGGGTAACCAAGCCCTCTGCACAGCCCAGCACCACTGCTGGCAGCAGGCTGGAAGCCCCAGCCCAGGGGATGTGCCCGTGCCCCCCTCCTGTGAGTCACCCCCCTTGCTGCTGTGGACTACGCAGGGACATTGGCTTCCTCCTCACACTGGAGAGGAGGTCCCAAGGATCACTTTTAAGCACCCCCAAGAAGGATCAGGGGCACCTTGTGCTGCCCATGGGGTGCGTCCCCCCAGCTTCTGCTGTCTGAGCGCTGTGGGGCTGGGCTGAGCCCATCGCTGGTCCTCCTGCCTTTGGGGTGGAGGTACCTTCTGGAGGCCTCCCCTCCCTGCTGACTGCCGAGGTCAGTCCCACAGCTCAGGCCAGACAGTCTCCTGCTTCGAGACTTACTTGCTGGACACAGATCTTAGCCTGTCCCTGCCCTACAGACATTTTCTTATGTTCATATCTAAACAGACACTTGTTACAGAAAAAAAAAAAATATACTTTTGTATTTTCACATTTCATTTTCCACCTTTCCCTTGTTCTTTGTTTTTTAAAGTAATAAAGACACTCTCACATAGCAAAATCACATAGTCTTGCAGTGGAATAAAGAGGAGGGAAACTCACAGGCCTCAAAAAGATGCCAGTCTCCTTCCCTTTCCCTGTCCAAAACATGATCCTGGAAGTGACTGTTCAAATACCTTCTGGAAGAGCTATTTTCTGATAATGGCCCAGAATTGTGGCAAATCTGTGATTTGCATATAAAGACCCAAACTGCATAAGCAAAACTGTCAGAGCCAGCTGGGAGAAATAAGATCTGAGCACCTGGCATTTTGAGAAGTCATTTTGCTTGTGTCTATGAGTCATTTTCCTATATCATTGACAGGACTTAAGTCGACTTGACAGAAACTCTGGCAATTGTGTTTCTCCCACAGTAACAGAGAGACTTCAGAAATGATGAGGTTTCTGGTCCAGCCTTTTGCTCAGAGCAGGGTTAAGCCCGAAGTTAGATCAGCCTGCTCAGGGTCACAACCAGACAAGTTTTAAAAAGCCCAAAGGACAGAAATCCCACCATCCCTTTTGGAAACCTGTCCCACGTCACAGATTTCACACATGAAATACAGACTGGTCACGGAGCAATTAAGACCAGACTGTCCAAGATGGAGAGAGATTTCTGGAACTTTTTGCTGTCCATGGAGACGCACACAGTACAGTGTATATTTTTAATAGAAGCATGAAACTTAAAACCACTTATTTTTATCCAGATTACCATGACCTACATGCTTTTGGAAACATGTATGGCCTCAGGTGAATGCTGGGCAGATGCTAATCTAGTGTAAATCCCAACAGGTCTGTTAATTTCATCAGGACTCCAGCTATTCACAGTGTTTGCAGTCCTGATAAAGAAAAGTTTTGAATTTGAGAAATAACCTGTCTCCTCATCTGGGGCTAGACATTTTGCTATGGGCTTAAGCAAAACTCCAGCAAATTTCTGTAGGTACTTGTAAATAGGGCATTACTTGGTAATTACCATGGTGATTGCTAAAGGGTCAGAGAGTGGCGGGGGCGAGGAGAACAAAAAAGGCCAAGGGACAAAATCAGGAGCTCTTTGTAAAAGTGTTGAGATTTCATCTGCCACTGCCAATAAGCTCAAACTATCCCCACCTTACTTTTTGTTTTTGAAATAAAGGCTATTTACATCCCTCACTCCTGCAACTACAGCAGTTGGTAGCGCTTGGTCTTAGCAATCCCTCATCAGTGTCTACTCCACATTAATTTGCTGATGGCAGGGATACTCACAATTCACCCTGTAGCCAGGTGTGATTTACCATTCAGTGGCACTTTATGCATTGCACAGGCACATGCATGCACACACGAGCGCACGCACACATGACATTTTGCATACAATTTCCCTTGCCTCCGTCAGGGCTTGACACTCATTCCCCATCCTGGGCGTCCAGCTGGCTGCACCCAAGGCCAAGAAAAGAGCCCACTGAGTCTCCTCAGCTTTAACTGGGAGCTACTTTCAAGCTGGGGCTTTCACCTCCAGCCCCAGGGACATGCTGTGGCTGTACCTGTGCCCCTCCTTGCAACCCCCAGTGCAGACCTTGACCCGCTGGCTTGGCTTCCCAGCTCTGCCTCCGACCTGCCTCATCGCTAAGGGTTTCCCCAGAAAACCCTGAAGCATCAGAAAACTGATACACAAAAGTGCTGGGTGGCCGGACCTACCTACTTTATTTTTGTTCATCAAGTAGAGCTGTGCAAAGTGCGCTGAAAGCTGCAGTTTCAGGGAAGGAAGGGTAACATCTGGTTCGTTTAATAATGCTCAGTAATACAGTTTCATCAGTGATTTTCCTTGGTTTAAAGAAAAAAATAAGAACAAAAATAACCCAACAGAGCAGGTCACAATACTCTGTTTTTCATGCTCTGTGTAGGCCAGTCCTAGAAAGCTGTGACATTACTTTTCATTTTTCTTTGCTTGTACCAAAGTGATGCTGAGAGTGAAGTCTTTGATTCCAGGCCAAGACCTGGAGGAGGAGATGCTTTGGTGGCACAGCTCTTTTGTCCAACCCTTCAAGATCTTCTCCACAAAACAAACTTCCCAAGCAGTCTTCCAGCAAAGGCTCTTCATCTTCTTCCAGCTCCAGCCCCAACCCTTCCTCTCCACATTCCCTGCTTTTCCATGGTGCTTCTCCTCCTCCTCCTTCTCCTTCTCCTGCTTGACGTGTTGCCAGTGTCCCTCTGCTGCTCCTGTCTGCTTGCTCCCAACACCTTTTCTTTCCCTTCCTTCCCTCCTTGGCTTACCTACTCTCTGTGACCATGGGGAAAGTCCTCTGCAAGGACTACAGTGCAGAACAGGTCAAAGGACAGGAAACTAAATTATATGACAACTCCACTGTAATTTGTTAAAGACTTTTAAATATCCATACTTGGGTAGAGCAACATGAAGAACATTTCCAACAAAGAACACCACCAAGAAATTTCTCCTGCCTGTGTTGGGAAATTAATCTCCTAACAGTACAGTTTGGCCAAAATGACCTGTCCCCTCTCTATCCCACACTGAAGTGTTGGTTAGAAAAAGCTGATGTCCAGGACAATATGGTTCTGCCTGCAAAAAAGGAAAATGAAAACAAACAACCTTCCTTTCTAGGTAGCTTATTGAAGTAAAGCAGAATATTCACAAAGATATTTTGTTCACAGTAAGGCAATTAATTAACTTCAATAATTATTCTTAAATAAAATTCCCAGCTTCCAAAGCAACCAATAAACAATTCTCTCTGAACTGCTGCATCCTATCGTTTCCTATCAAGCATCAGGTTTTACTACTAGCAGCAGAGAGGGGTGAATGAGCGCTCTGGCAAGCAAAATTTGGCTTCAGATTACAAGCCACTCTTCCCTTCCACAAGCCTCAGGGCCCCTCACAGTAGTTCCCATCAGATGGCAATGATGACAATTGTGAGCCAGCAGAGCAGACAGGTCCCAGCAGGGCACCTGGGAAACATAAGAGTAGGAGATGTTCATCCTGCAAGATCTGAGCCACCACATTCTACATGCTTGGCCTTGGCCTGCCCTACCAACATTAGTGGCATGAGCAACACTGATGACGGTGGCCCCATGTGCAGAAGAAATTCTTCCCGCTGCCTGGTTTTCTTACCCTCTGCCTTCTGCAACAGCCTTACAGCTGCTGTCACACTGGGACACCAATAAACTATACCCAAGGCTGACGCCATGCCGTGCATACAGCTGCCTGCAGTGACCACAGGAAGCTGCAAGTGGCAGGGAAGGCTCGGAGGAGAAAGGTGAACCTTGCTACAGGGAGTGTGAACGCCAAAGAGCTAGGCCACCCTTGGAGGAGATTAAACCTCTGGAAACTGTTGAATGACTGGCCAAATGGAGCATTTGATAGGCAAAACAGAAATAACTTATTTCCATGTCAACAGAGCCTGATGGCTATTCAAAGATACCCATCCGGAAGATTTTCATGAGGTGCTGAATACACAGGCTTCAGGGGAGCAAGAGCCATGCAAACCTCACACCACCTGAAAAAAAAAACAAAACAAAACAAAAAACCCACAACCAAACAAAAACCAAACAAAAACCACAAAAAAACAAAAAAAAAACCCAAACCAAAAACATAGCAAGTTATTTTTGGCTTACAGAAGAGAGCCTAACTCTGCTTTACATGTTCCCAGAAAAAAGTCAGCTCCCTGTCTTTACAGTATCTGACAGATATGCTCAACTCCCAGTGATTTCTTGTCAGTGCAAAGGCAAGAACGGGCAACTTATTCTCTTGCAGACCAGCTCTAAAAACTGCTTCAGCAGAGGACAAACGAATGTGTCATGGCCCATCCAGCTAAGGCTGGATCCTCTCTGCTTCCACTGGGAAGGTGTCTGCTCCTTGCTGCCTAGGTCACTTGTAGTGTTCTCTGCTGCTTCAGTTTGTATCTCTGTATCTTAGACAAATGAGTCTCTCACTGCCAGTTCGCACAGCGAGGTTGTGTGTTTAACCTACTGTTTAGGCAGTGCTGGCACAGACTGAGGTTTCCATGACAAGCTGCGCTCCTCCTCATGAAACCCAGCAAGGAGTGTTCCTTGTTCACTGCCAAGAGTCACTCCTGGCCCATGTTGGGCCTCATATACACCATTCCCCAACTCCTCTGCAACAGGGCCCCAGCTCTGCCCGTTACTTCCCAGATGGGACCAATGCACAGGGTTATCCTGCCCCCGTTTCCTTTGCTGGGCTTTGTGAGCTTTCTGGCTGTCCAGTGCTCCAGCCTCTCTTGGTCCCTCCAAGTTGAGGCTCTGCCTCTTCTTGTATCAGCCATTCCCTTCTAGTCACTGTTACCCTACAGCACCAGCCCCACACATCACCCATGCTGCATGCCGATCCCTCTGCACAGAAAACCACTGCACTCCCACTGAATTCCCCACAGTGGGGCAAGGGGGTCCCACGTGAGCTGGCAGAGGTGATGCCCTGCTCTGAGGGGGCTGGAGCCCTGCCCACGTGCATCTTCACCCCTCACAGCACACCCTCTACAGATCCTGCCCACCCTCCATGAGTCAGGGGAGTTGCTGGCCTGTCAAGGGAAGCACACCATGTGGCCTCTCTTGCTGCCCTCCAGATCAGCTCAGGGGCCTCAGACTGAGGGTCCCCATGCCTCTTGCCCCAGTCAAATTTTCTCTCCCACAGCCCTGACACACGGCCTGTTTTAAAACCACCGTGAGTTATTTTTTTTTCTACAGAAGAACCACAACAGCCAACTCAAGCCTCCCTCATGAACCTGGCTACATCCACGTGATGCTCTCAGCCAGCAATTCTTGCTCCCCTGCAGCCCCAAGTTCCCATAGAAAACTCAACCAGCGGATGAAAAGCAGCATTAAATTGGAAAAACAGGATAGATTATAAACAAGCAGGCCAGTGATACAGAGTGAAACCTCACTCTCACAAGACAAGGCATGTGAACACCTGATGTGAATGGGCACATCCCACTAGTCTGCTGCTTTCCAGCCCCTCTTCTGCCATGTGACTGGACTCCATGTGGCAGCTGCACATCATTTCTCCCTCAGAGGTTTCACCTCATCCCCCATGCCACACTGTGGATACAAAGTATTTCCAAAATCCATGTGATCACCTCCCTGCTTTTGTCTCACACTAACTCCAGTCAGGTGCAAGATGTCTAAAGGTCACTGACTTTGGACACTTCTTTGCAGACACATGCTCTGAAAGTGAATGAAGGATGTCCCCATCACCTGTCTTGTTCCAAGAGACTCAGGCTTGTGGTCCCCTCTTAGATCTTAATCATGAGCTGCAAGCAGGGCTCCTTTGTCACAGAGTCATGAAGCGTCTGGCTGTGGTGCTCTCCATGCTTCCAGCAGTAAAGTCCTTTCACCAAACAGAGAGTGAATTAAAAAATCAAACCGAGCCTGGGATGTGGGCTGTGCCACGGGGTATGTGTTCTCACTTAATTTGTGTTCAGCCAATCTGATCTGGGATTTTGGCTCCGCTGAACCCTTGACTTGGGACACACTAAATATAGTTCTGCTGCTCCTGGGATACAGAAGGAAAACAAAATGTTTCTTCTCTTCCAAGAGGAGAGGAATTCTGATGGTGGAAATAAAAATATGAGTGTGTTGCACCTGAAGGGGCTGCCCACACATTTAATGTCTGCTTCCCCCTGGTTTGGTTGGGGTGGGAGAAGCCACTCAGGTCGCAGGGCTAAGGGAGCAGGGCTTCCCGGTAGTTTACTCTTGAGGGATCTCAATGGTGTGGTTTGCAAGATGGGAGCAACTGAGCAGGGAATGAAGCCTGAAGGACTGGATTTTTTTTCTTGGTGGAAATTGCTCTTGGAGATCCAAGCAGATGGAATTTTGGCTGGGCTAATTCTCTGGCACCTACTGGTACTAAGAAACTCCACTCTTCAGAGGCCAAGGCACAATGCCCTTGTGCAGGGTACACTCTGCAGTACCTGGTCTCAAAATCAATGAGCACTTTGCCTGGTGGAAGGCTGCAGATCCCAGTGTAGGCAGGATCTGAGCTGGGAAATTTGGACAGAAGAAATGCTGACTCTAAACTTTGTCCCAGGGACCAGAAGAAAGTCCAAGCTATAGCTTTTGTTTGGCTAGTACTCCTGTAGGTATCACTCATTTTCTATTGTCCCTCCTCCAGTGTAGCTGAATCAAAGGTGAAAACAAAATGTTCACAAACATGAAAAGCACTTTTGATTTATAGATGGAGGAGATCTGCAGTCTAAAACCCACCTGGGTGAGTCTGAGTTTCATGTTCCACGTAGTTCCCTCCCCGTGGGAACTGGCACTCAAAAGAGACACCAATGCTCAAAACGGGACGTACTCCTGCTCCCTGAGTGGGAGGCTGAAAATATTTTTAAATAAGCTGATCCTAATGTCAGATTGAGGATAGTCTCCAGGCCACCATGTTAAACAACTCCCACTTCACTCACAAATACTGGCATTAGAGCTTAACCTGCATGATGAGGAAAGGAAAAGGGAGAGCCAGCACATGCTGTTTGGGTATCCATTTCACTCTGCTTGCATGCTGGGCTCTGCCAAGGAAAGCGGTTTCTAGGAAAAGGATTTTCATCACCAGCAGGGAGGGCATAAAGCAGCTGTTGAGCACACCAACCCATCTCAATGCACACCTCTTTCATTCCCCATCCTCTGCACGTGAAGCACGATCTGACTTTGCCCTCTGGAGGCACGGAATTGGCATGGCGCAGAGAGACACACAGCCCCAGAGGTGGCTTAACTATGCAACTGCATTTTAGAAAATCTGACAGGAAAATTCATCACCAGCTACAGCTTCCCATGAGCCAGAGGGCAGAGCACTGCAGGCAAGGCAGCTTCACTACTCTCCTTTTGTGCTGAAGGAGTCGGTTTCTTGGTTCCTCCAGGATAGTACTACACTTGTGTTTTGTGTACTTCAAGAACACGAATGTCCGTACAGGAGACTGATTTTTCTTTCAGCACAAACTCTGCAGCATGCATTTTGAAATACTGCTGCATGTCTGTATCCAGCTACTGGGACTGCACACATAGGTCCTCGGAGAGTGCCACTTCATGGTTTATTCCACTACCTCCCAGATTGCTGGGAAGCTGCACAAATAAGCAGGTTGCTGAAAAGTATGGAGTCCCCTTATTTACCTAGAAACCAGGGCTGGGGTTTCTTTGCTGTGTGCAAATAGATCCTTACACACACTGATTTTTCTCCAAGCAGAGAAACAACTTTGTTGGAAACCTCCAAGGGAGCTATTTCACAAGGATGAACATCTCCTACCTCCTCTGGCTCTCTTAAACACCATTTGTGCAAAGGCCAAGAGGGCTTTGGGAAGCGTTTCCCACAGAGGTAGACTCAGCAGTGCACTGGTGACGTGAGTTTTGGGAGAACTGGCAGAAGGCACCAAAACATGGGCAGGATCAGCTGTTCAGCCATGCACAGCACTTGTACACCTACGCACACCCACCTCTCTGCACCCCAATTCCTCTGCACACACATTTGCCCACATCCATTCCCACACACCTGTGGACACTAGTGCCTTGGGTCCAGCCACACACCTGGCACCCTTGCACCCGTCTGTACACACACTTGCACGTAAATGAACACCCACGAACTCTGGTGCACATCCTCAACCCCACACCAGTCCCCTTGTACACCCACGCGCCTATGTGTGCTCACCCTCCTGTGCACACACATCCCTGTGCACAGCTGCCACACGCTGACCCTTTCCATTCCACCTCTAGGACCTCTTGCCAGCCCCTTTATCCTCTGGCTCCTGAGGATCACCATGCAAGCAGGCGAGGAGGCTGTGCTGTCCCAGCCCCGCAGGTGGGTGCCACAGAGGTATGAGTCCTGGGCAGGCTTTCCTCGCCAGCTGGGCACACTCATGGAACTTGTCCTGGTCCACAGGTCTGGGGTCTGACCCTCAGCCCCAAGCATTCAAGCTAGCAGGAGTGAGCTCGCAGGTAAGTATGTCCCAGCAGCAGCCCAGGGAGAGCCTGGCATCCCTCCTGGTTGGAAGGGTCATGTACCTGAAGGTCCTGTGGCACAAGGATCATGGACAAGCAGGTCAGATCAGGGGTAAACCAGGGTCATGGTAGCCCAGCTCTGTGACAAATCGCTGCTGGGGTCCTGAGATGAGGGCCCCAGTCTGAGTGTGTTTTAAGTAGCAGCTCTGCATGCAAATTGCACTGCCTAAGCCCATGCTTTCTACCTCTCCCCATGTAGATCTGTCAGCAGGCTTTTTTGCACGTTTAATGTGTTTCTACTGCTTCACTAACAT
>NW_010102516.1:0-12841 GCF_000699245.1 Pterocles gutturalis
CCCTTCCAATCTCTAACATTCTGTGCTTCGGTGATTCCTATGCTAGCAAAGCCTGTACTCCTCACACAAGTAACTGATTTTTGCTCCGAGTACGATGAGGATTAGATTGGCAAAGCTCCCTACAATGAAGTGAGCTCACAAGATGGATCCAGGGCCCAGGAGCTCTGTGCTGTTTTGGTGGCACAGAGCACATCCAAACAACCTTCAACATCTTTGTTGGTGTGGAAGAATAACATTGCATATACCACAGCTTCCCGTGTTCCAGTGCCAGAGGTATGCAAAAAAATTGTCTGAGAACTATTCCAATTTACATATAGGGAGAAATCAACTCCCATCAAGGATCAGACACAAGCAAATGTAATTTTCCATGTAACCTTCAAGTCAAGCAAGGCTGGGATGACTTGGAACATTCTCCTTCGTCCAAGCAAAATCATCTTCCAGCAATGCTGATCACAAAGCTTTGCTGCCAAAGACACGCTTCTCTAGAGGACACAGCCAGAACCCTGCCATGCTGTATGGCTACGTGACAGTTCCCTTCCCTTCCAGCACTGCTGCTACTGTGCTGTGCCCTTTACTTGCAACACCACTGGCCTCCTGAGAGTGTTCATGTCTAGGAGACAATTCCTTGATTCCAGGGGAAGCCTTTCTTTCCACCTGGAAAAAAAAACCAAAAAACAAACCGAGCTTAAGAAGTCTAACTCTCTTATAAGAAAGATGCAGTATTATCAGGAAAAAAAGCACCTACAGAAGCATTTCTTCTCTTGAAGTAGAGTTAGCAGTATCTGGTTATTAGCATACAGTCTTACTATGAAAAGGGTTTGGCTGATCCTGTATATCCAGAAGGCAGTCATAACCCTTCTGCCTTTCTTCCTTCTCGAATTTGAACAGCTGCAGTTTGGAGGGCTTCGAGATTTCTCCTCAAGGCCAATTTCACCAATTATCTGTCTTCATCAAATCTGGATATAATTACTGTAGTTGTTTCTGAGTGGAGAATATAAGACCATTCGGAGATTACTGTTGTGAAGAGCAAATATGATGGTCTTGCACATTATTGCACACCTTGCAAATATTATTTATTAATATTTCAACCATAAATTAATCCATATCATATCCTCAGGGACAGCACCTTGTTGTTAGTTTCAGAGATGATTGAAAAGGAAGAATCACTTTGAAGACAGACAATTTTGTGATGAATGATCATAACTCTTGCTAAAAATCTAACTATATTTGTAGCTAAATAACTGAAAAATAGAGACTTTTCCTACAGAGCAAAAATAAAACTATACTCTACTTTGCCAAAATTTGGAGTTTAATAAAACTGAGTATTTAGGTTGGGTTGATGCATCTAACTTGAGGTGTCTACATTTGAAAATTATCTTGATATTGCTTCAAGTTCTCCATTGCTTGCTCCCATTACTCCCAAACCACCAAAAAAAGACAGACTCTTTTTTTTAAAAGGAAAACCTGAGGAAGAGAGATCTTATGCCTTTAGAAGTATCCTGCATCTTTTCATATGTCCTCACTGTTTAGTTTAGACTAATATACCTCTATTATTGTATATATACAAAAAGAAAGCACAAGGCATAATAGCCTTCTGAAAAGATTGCTTTTTTTTTTCAAAGTCTCTACTGAATTCAGAATTTTGATGGGTTGAAGTAAATAGTGGTGCTAGAATGATAGCGAAGTTGTAGAATTCAGATCCCAGCTCTTCAAAATATATATTTTAAGATATACAGCTTATTTAAAATGAAAGGAAATAAAATTCATAATTCTTTTAAAAGCTGTGTACAGGTATGGATTTTCAAAACGATGAACAGCCTCATCAGGGTAAAGAATCCTCAACTGAAAGCTCACAAAGGGACCCCTCTCTCCCTTCTCATTTTTTTCATTTCCACTTTTCTCTTGAAAGGGGTGTCTCACCAGAGAACCTGAAGAGTGAAAGATTTTAAAGTACAGGATTGAAATCCATCAAACCCAGGATTGTGGTCCAAACCCAACCAGCTGTCAAACCCAGAGATACGAATGCATGTTCACTTCTGCCTAATAAAATTTGAATCAAACACTTTGCATCTGATTCTCCATGTGAGCTTTTATGCAAACTTCTAAAGTGCAAGGAATCCTGGGGTGGAAGAGCTATTCTGAGAGCTTTCACATAGTTCATGTAATTAGGGAAACCACTTCTTTTGATTGTAAGTGTTCAAAACAGCTGAATTTCTTCTTTCAAAGGAACTCTGTGATTTGGGTCATCTTTTTTACTTGCTCTTTCATGTTTCTCAAGATGAGAGGTGAGACTGTAGAGCACATTATTTAGAAAAAAAAAAGATTCCACTTTTTGTTTTAGGGATTGAACTTGGACTATTCAAAAGGTTGTCATTTGGAAATCTATCTTTCTTTCCCTCCCTCTGTTTCCTTCCTTTTCTGATAAGCTCTTCAGTGGCTCCAGCGAACATAGTCCAAAATGCCAATTTAAACCTAAGGGAAAACTGAAATATGGTACATAAAGGAAAAGCGACTCTCATTTTCCTTTGTATGGTTGTGGCTGAATATGTAATTATAAAGGAGCTCTAGCTGCAGGATCTCAGTCCCCATGTCACATTTACTTTTTTAATGGTTCTAAACACTGACCAAGCAAAAAGGCAGAAATACAGATTTTAAAAGACAAACAAAGCAGCTGCCATAGTCTTTGAAATGGGTCTGCAGGTTTTTTCGTTCCCAAAAAGGGAACTCAGGCCACAGTTTCAATGTGCGGAACATGTCACCAGAGTTAACAGCCGATGTCAGCGCTGTTACAGAATCAAGTGTCACTTGCCCCGAAAGAATTTCTTGAGCCAAGCACCCTGTTAGTGCTGTTACTCAACGTTCATCTCTGTAACAGCCGTAACGGGCAGGGAATCTCTCCCTTCTCACAGTATAGCACAGAAACACAATAATGAAAAGGTAGCAGGCTTCATACTGCAGATTTCAAAAGTATTAAGTAACAACAGTATGCTTGTTTACCCTGAGAGGACCAAGATTTATTCCCAGTCAGTGAAAAATCGCAGGACTCCTTCCAGAATTGCAGTGCTAAAAGGGAAGCAGTTTGCAACGGGCACAGAGTAAACCGCTTGGGACACAGTGCCAGAAACACTGCTATTGCCAACTTCTGCATGGGATGGATGAGAGACTGGCTTACAGAGAAGACTTCACACTAAAGACTTCAGTACAAATACATAACCGAAAAAGCAAAAGTTAAGAGCAGAACTCAAAAATCTGTGGTCCTAACGAGTGGGGTTCTGGATCTCGTCCTTGCCTTTAGGGCCCTCACAAAGTCTTATGGGGAGGTACTGGCAAGGCAACATCCAAAAGGAAGAGCAATTAAACAGCTCTGAACTTTATCCATCTGTTGCTACCTACTTACATCACATGCAGCACCCCAGCATACACAGACACATTGCAAAGAGGTCAAAGTAAAAAGCCTTTTCCTTGATTTAGGAGACTAAAAGTACACAGTTCACCAAAAAGGAAAACCACCAATCACTTCTCATAAACCATCATCTTTGACAGGATTCCTTCAAATACATCTAACAT
Source organism: Pterocles gutturalis (assembly GCF_000699245.1). Lineage (NCBI taxonomy): Eukaryota > Metazoa > Chordata > Aves > Pterocliformes > Pteroclidae > Pterocles > Pterocles gutturalis. The sequence continues at coordinate 3,568 of NW_010102516.1, forward strand.
TGTTAAAGTGAAGGTTATTATATGACTAGACAAAAAGTGATTTCTGTGCTTTTCCCTCTCTAATTGCCGGCAGGCACACACATTTTCTTTGCTCTATGACTCTTCCATGGAGGAGAAAAAGATACCCTCTTGGAAAATGCTACTCACACACTCAAGGGTGTATCAACTAGATTATTCTAACAAGTTTCCAGAACAACAGCCTACTCACCTCTCCTATTCTGCCTCTGCCAGATGAAAATTTGTAGTGAGCCTCAGCTTTCACTGAAAAGCCAACATCCACCCTGCTTGCATGCCAGGCTTATGGTTCTTCCACCATTGAAACCGGAGCTTCATACAAAGCAACTGCATTTCGTCTTCTTGTGTCTACCAACAGCTTCCTCACTTCTACAGCAGCTCAAGGATTTTTACAAACCATGCTTATTTTTGAGGCAGCTACTGGAAACTCACATGCCCAATACACAAAACCCAGGACTGTTTGGTCAGGTGTGCATCATGACATGATATTTTTCCCTGCTTACAAGAGTTAGCCATAAGGAACTTCAGTTTTTGGAAGTTTTAGAGTAAAACACACGAGCAACCAGAGGCCGGAGAAATGGAAGACCTGTGGCACTGTCCCCTTTCAGTGCCACCCAGGGGCCAGCCATGACTTTGCCAAGGAGGTATGGCCGTAGCAGGGGACCCGTCCTGTGTGCAAGAGCCTGCCCCGCTCCCTGGGTATCAGGCAGCCGAACCACAGAGGGGATCCAGAAGGCACAGAAACTGTCACTGTTACTCACGTGACCCAATTTCCCAGTGGAGCTGCCTTTCTTAAATAGAAATTATGCAGAATGCAGACTCGTTTAAACATTAATCTAATAAACGAGCATGTACTTGCAGGCAGGATTCTTCCCCAGTAGCTGAACTGCAACAGACGACACACATTTAAAAAGACACAACAGGACAGTTTGGAGGCAGATGGATCAGAGGAGTAGCTCTGTATTCATCCCTATTGGCCTCATCTCACCAGTGTCTTATCACAATTAATTGAGTATGAGAGAAAGAGTTAATGCCAAAGCTGCTCTCTGGGCTCCTCTGCAGCCTCCAGCTAACATAAACAGTTCCGAACCTTTCCCTGTGACTGTTTATATTGTCTTCTTAAAAAGGAAACTTTCTCTATCAGCACCTTAATAACTAGCAGTAGGTAAATTTGAAATAACTTTTACAATCTTAGTTGCACTATTTACAATTAAAAATATTTATTTTGATGCTTCCCTTAAAGTTAGGATATATATTTTCTTCAACTTTGTTTTAAACAAAATCTTGTGCTGCAGACCCTTATACAACTTACGTGCAGCCAGTCAAAAAATAAAAAGAAAAAAAAAAGGCAAGTAAAGGAGGGGATGTCTAATCCTATTGAGTTTTTTACAGCCCTCTTAAGAGGACAAAACAAGCTGTTCAAAATCACATTTCTACTATGCGTGTGGTGGCAAAGATTGTGGCCCTTGTGCTCCGCTTTGAATACATCTAAGAGTGAAAAATGGCCCCCAGGAGCCTGATGGTGCCAGACTCTGGTCACATCAACTCCAGCACAGATACCTGACTTCATCTGAAACACCACACACGAGCAACAATCCAGAAGCTGCACTAGATTCAAACAATGCTTCCACACACCTCAACAAGTACTATCAGAAACAATAATATGTCATTCCATATGCTGCCATGAGCGTAAATTATTTAACTAGAGTCACCAGGGACTGCAACGTCCACAGATTTCAATGCGGGTCACAGACATTTACACTGACAGCTGTCCCTGAAAGCACTCGAGACTCACATATGCAAACACTACCATACTCTAAAGTTACTACTAGATCTCACTTGCCATGTGATTTTGTACTGTAACCTTGTTTTAAGAGAACTATATAGTTAGATAAATGTAGGTATTAGACTAAATTGAACCAACCCTCAAATTGCCTGAGCCTGCAACAGCCTAAAACACCACCTTGAGAGAAAAGTATCACTTCAATATCCATGAGACATCTACAGGGAAGCTTCAGGACAGCTTAAACATCCAAAAATACCACTTTGCAGTTGATCACTTGAACAGAAACTCGGGGTCAGAGAATGTCGTGGGAGGGGAAACAAAAGAGCTGCCATTTGATGTCAAGGGTTGCTGGCATGGAAAAAAAAGTAACACAACCCCTCCTCCAAATTATTTATAATAACTGAGCTCATGCAAAAAGAAAACAGAAAAGGAGGAAACATATCTACAGCAAAATAAATAAAATTTTAAAAAAGCACTAGGAAAAATATCCTTAATTGCAACTAAGTATTTACTGGCAACTTGAGCAATTCACTGTCAAATAAAAATTTGCAGCAGGCTGACAGAATAATTTGTAAGACAATAGATGATGGAATTAAACTAATTATGAAACTAAAGAATATTTAATAATATCCTAGCAGGCTGCATATTGTGGTTAGCAAAAAGGATAAGAATGAGTATTTTCTAAATAATCAGAGACAGATTTTTTTCCCTATTCTAAATTACATTTATTCATAATTTGTAGGAAACTGGCATAAAAACTTTTTCACCTGCGTATGTTGCACCTTCTGAAAAAAACAACATTAAAGATAATTAAGGTGAAAGGATCCAAAGCTCAGAGATATTCCTAATCCAGGGATCTGGCACATGGTAATTTCTTGTTCCTCAACCAAGCTACAGGAACTGCACATGTATTCTTGACCAGCAGCGCGCATAAAGTAATTTTGCTTCACACTGACAACGTTAAGGGCAATTCAAGAGAGTGAAGTGAACAGAAGCAACAGACAAATCTGGAGCATCTTAGCTTATTAATTTACCTGTTTATCAAGTTTGTTTATGCAGTAACTGTTCACAGCTGCCCACCAGTCAAGAGAAGGACATGCACTCAACCCTTCACAATTTCAGTACAAAATCTGGTGGTTTAGCTGATAAAAAAGGATGAGGTATCTTCTTAAATAAGGCTACAGCAAGATTCCCAGCACTTGTGAAAGTGCTTTTCATTTATTGCAAGCTAAGATGACAACACTGACAATCACTATGTCTCAGCTGACCCAAAATAACTTTTGAAGCCCCAGACTGACAGTCTGGGCCATGAAATGCCAGTTTCACTGAAGCTGATGTCTAAATCAAATTAAACCAAACTAAACCAAAATTGGTTTGATTTAAAACAATTAAGAGTATATACACAAGCCTGTGCAAGTAAGAATCTCAAATTAAAAAACCTCAGTAAACCACATAACTCCATAACTCATACATACTCATTATTTACATGAAACAACTGAAAGATGTTACTCATTTAATGAAAAACTTGGCATAAAAATGTTTAAATACACAAGCAAAAAAAAAAATCTTCTACAAGAAGATGTAGCAAAATACAGACAAGTGTGTTTCTGTGCCTGGATTGCTACATTTCTGAAATCATTTTGGGGAGCAGAGATACAGAAGAATGTATTTTCTTATTAAAACACACACACAGTGAAACTAAAGCCTGTTCTTCCCAGGAATAACTGTATTCTGGCAATGCTACATCATCTTTCATTATACTGGTATCTTTCAAATACCAATGGGGTTTTGATATAATTTTTGTTGTAAAACATATGCCACTCAACACTTATGATAAAGTCTTATCCACAGCACTCACTAAGAAAATCTAATGCAATGACTTTCTTGACACCTGAAAATATTACAATAGTTTACAAAATTAAGTCCTTGAGAAAATATCCCTTGCATGAAAGGCAAGAGTAGGGCAAATTCACAAGCAGACAGAGATTTACTGCAGAACTCTGTCCTATTCAAAATTATTTGTTCTGCAAGATACAAATATACAACAGCTGAACCCACTTTTACACTACTTTATACACTTTTACATTACTTTATACATATACTTTATACTTCTATGTTTACTTTATACATCTGAACTCACTTTTACACCTTCCACAGACCAGAAAGTGTACCGAGTATCCTCTTGACACCTTTTGGGAATACCCTAGTCAGCACCAAGAGGAATTCTCTAAAACATTTCTTTTACCAAAATATTAAAAAGAAACAGAAAACCCTGAGAAATAACCACTCTAAAAGAGAAACAAAGATATTTTAAGACATACCTCTGGTATAATACAGTTTTATTTCCTTTCAGCTGTTAACAGTATGTCTTTAAATGAATATGGGGCTGGAAGGGTTCCCATACGAACACTTACTCTAGGGATATGCAACCTTTCTTTGTTTTGTGAACTCTGTAATTTTCCAGTAGGCACAGATATCTCTGGGAAGTTCATATATTTGACTCCTACACCTGATGTACCTCGATACAGCACACACTCTAAGCCCTCTCTCACCGTTCATTAGCAATAGCACCTGCACAAAGGAGCATGGGTAGGAAACACAGGGTTTGTTGTCCCCTCACTCTGAGCTGGAACCAGGTAAATCCAGACATTGCCTTGCAGATGTTACCTCGAATCACTCTCAATACTCAATGCTGACTCAGACATGAGAAGGGTAAGGGAGGAGGAGCTCCTAGAAAGAGCTAATACAATAATGAAAAAGCACCAAAATTGCCCTTCACTACAGCTAGGTCCAAGCGTGGAGAGTCATTCAAGGCTGGCACCCAAGCACCCGCACCAGCTATAAACTGCAAGCAAAAAGAACATCTACTATTTTTAGTCTTGTCAGGGCTAAGTATCAATTTCAGTTTGGTTTCATTTGTTTTGCTCTATTTTACTCCTGTTGTTTTTCTCTTGTTACTCTTGAAAGTCATTCCCAGTCCTTACTGTCATGACCCACATTAAAATTACCACATGCTCTCCTTTAGGACTACAAACATGACTGAGGTAAGTCCAGCGACATGCACGTGGCTGTACTTAGCTCATCCCCTTCAGAAGGTACAGGCACAATCCATGTTTTCTGGACAGTCCCTTCCAGAAGTAGACCGTAAAAATCAAAAAGTGAACAAGCTGCATTATATTCCATATGAAAAGTTTTATGAAGCTTTAACAGATCCCCTAAAGCTTATTGCACATATATTACGTACAAGAAAACCTGACAATATAAAATTAATTTCCACAGTAGTCAGAATTCCAGCAATACAGCATCAAAACTAGTAAAAACATGTTTTTATTTTTGATACTCATAAAACTCAAATGCATAGCACAGACATGACAGAACAAAGCACACACAGCTAATCCTACTCAATTTAACATCTTTTATCCACAAGTTAGTTGTGTTAGTTCACCAGAAGTACTTCCCAGTAACATTACAGTTACATTTTACTGGTTTTTTTTCCACCACTCCCCTGCAGTTTGCACAGACCACCGCCAGCATTGTGAAGGAATCCAGGAACAGCTGTACTGCACAAGGCCAAACGATCCTGTACCTAAGTACCGTGATTGTAACAGCTGAGGCAAGCAAATCAGATGCAACACTGCTGTCCATCAATAGCAAAGAAACAGTTCATGGATCATGGAGTACTTCCAAAGAGCAGTGACATTAAAATCGAATTCAAATCTCAGGTAAAATTCCAGCAATAATACAACTCCCAGTGAAGAACCACACTCCAGATCAGACGCCAGCTCCCAAAAAACACCCACCAAAAACCACAGCCATCAAAAGCAGTGACAAATAACACATGAACTTCAGAGATCAAAGAGGAGAGTGCTACTCAGTGAAAAGACAATGTGGCACGGCATAAAACAACAGGTTGTAACATCTCACTCCAGCAGTTATCTGCTCAAGATAATGGAGTCAAAAGAACTGCTGGAAATTTGCAGAATAAGGCCTTCGGGCCCAATCTCTCCCATTCATTTCCGTGGGAGCCAATTTACCGGCTTATCCAATAATTCACATAAATTGTTCACAAAAATACCAAATAATGTCCTGAATAGTAGGTATGTGATTTTCTTCAATGAGTGCACGTAACTATTACTTAGGGCAAAAGGAGCATGTGCACATCCTACTACAGGAGCCATTTCTACTCGCCCCATATGCATTGTAAACATCACACTGATAGTTTGATTTTCCATAAAACAATGCACAAGGAACTCCTGTTCCTTGCTTAAAACCTAAAACTGCTAAAGCACTCAGACAAGATAGCAAAACAGCAATTTAATTTTGTTTTTGCTGTTATTTAATCACTCAAGGCACACTCCTATGGTTTACTTAATAAGCAGAAGTGTTGTCCAAAATTTCAGATCTGATACTTTAATCAAGGCCTTGCAGCATATTTATTTTTCTCAGCACACCTATTCATCTGTATTTAGCTGTATTTTATCCACAAAAACACACACCTCTTCCCATATAGTCACATATTATTGCCTGTCTATAAAACGTTAATGTCTTGCAGAGGTCTTCCCATTTCTCAAATTTTAAAGAGTTTTGAAGAAATGTCAGAGCAACACCCTTCCAAGTATTTAAGTTTTTCTGAGCACATATTTTAGTGTGATATGCTGCTATATACTGGAATAAAAACTGCTTTGTTTCACATGTCAGAACTTGTTAGCCACTTGGCTAATATAAAACCTTCAAGGTCTTTGCTGGTTTTGATTGGCTTGTTTAATAAAATGAAACACAGATATAACATATTTGCAGAATGATACCACAGCTCTATTGACTTGGCTTGTGCCCTTGGACTCGGCTAGTATGAAATTCCTCTGAGCAAGCTTTTCCCAACTCTCTTCTGTTTTCCCTTTAATCAGTTGTTATGGATTATTGGCAACAGCTAACAGAAACACAAGACAATCAGTCACGGAGTTAAAAAGACACTTCCTTTCAAATAAACCAGAAAGGGTAATAATTAGTTTTCTGGACTAAATGCAAACCATCCAAATATCTACTAAGCACAGATACATACAGTTATGGCAAGTTATTTTTCTATTGCTATCAGAAAAGCTGTTGACTCACCATGACTTTCAGCACAGTTCAGTCACAGACGTTCATTATTGTCATCACTACAGATAAACATACCACATATGTAAACACACTGACAGCCATTAGGGCAGAAGAGATCTGTAGGCTGCCGGGGTTGGCCTCTGGTACATCTCAGGCCACTTTACTTCAGCAAGCGGCTCTTGTGTTGAGCTCAACTCGACAAAAACAATTGTCTAAAAAGAAATCTCAACATAAGACATGAAGAGATGGAAAGGAGTCTCCATCTTCGCTCCTTCTGTTTGTAGTCTGCTCCAAGCGTTAACTCATCCTCACTCCTTAAAATCTGTGCTTTATTTCCCATTCTAATTTGTCTGGCTTCAAATCCCAACCATTAGTTCCTGTAATAACTTCTTGCACTAGTTAAAATGAGCTCAGCATTTTCTCCATATGAAAATGCAATTTTTGTAAACAAGCTCTTATTTTTTAATTCTCTAGGGTTTTTGACAGACAAGTTCTGGCAAAACTTGCTAGACTTATTTAAGGCATCACCACTTGTCTCTCTGCTGCCTCCCCAGAAAACTTTCAAGAGAAAGTGCCCACACCAAGTGCTCACAACTATAACCCACCTTGTTAGTTTAAACTGCAAATGCTGACCAGTCTGAAGAAATACAAACAATTTTGCGCTGGAAGGCACTTACTCTCCTTCTGTGAACTCATCATGATGGATGATGTCCATCACCCCCTTCCAACACACACACCCGCACAGCTTTCCTACTTTCCACTCTTTGAGTGTTTTTCAGTCCCCCTTGGGCTGCCCCTCCAGTTCATTCACATTCCTTTAAACACCATATCCCCAGTGCCACATACCAAGATAAAGCACACCCAGTTCTTACAAATCACTTGATCCTCATTTGGATATGTAAGGACATTAACCTAATTTGCCTAACAGCACCACGATACAAGCTCTTAATGAGTTGTAAATCTTCATTAATCCCTAATTATACGAAATTCTTTCCAGCCTACCATTTCCTTTTCCTAGTGTGCAACCTGTGTTCCTCATTACTACAAGATGAATGTTGTATCTGGCTGTTTCAAAAAACATATTTTCGTTGAATGGTCCAACTGCATCAGGCAATACATATGATTGCCCTACTTCCTCCATCATTTCCCATTCCACTAAGTTTTATGCCATCACAAGATGTAGTAATATTCTTTTTAATTTTCTTTCAAAAATGCTTGAAGAACCTAGCAACAAGTCTAGCACAGACTCCTGTGTAATCCCACCAGAAACACATCTGCTCATTAAAGATTTTCACTGACCACTACTGAGATCTGCCAGACAGTTAATTTTTAAGGAGCAGATTACTGACAGTGAATAGCACCAATTTTACTTGTCTTTGTATATCTTTTGATATTAACAAACAGTAAAAATAAAGAGAACAATACAAACTGACATTGGACAGGAGGTGTAATCTCCCACCATCCTGGAAAAATAATGAGATCCTTTCACATTATTTTAGACAGCAACTTGCTTAATCATGATCATAAATGCTTATCACATCACTAAGCATGATGTAATCACTCTAGCTCAGTTGCTGCAGCAGTGGATGAAATCTGGTGTCTGATTATTTACTATGCATATTATCCCTAGTGCTGCTCTGCTGCCCTCCAGCTTATAACTGTCCTCCTAAAATACTCTGATGATATTGTATACAAGTTAGATATAGTCATGCTGGAACAGCGGTCCAGTAACTGTGCTGTCCATCACTACACTGGTGTATCCTCACTGCTGCACCAATGACCAACACGCAGATTGGAACACCGTGAGGATCACATACACTGTCTCTGCTGGGACTGTACAAAGCTGAGGGTCAAGAAGGTTTACCTAAAAATCTTAAAAAAAAAAAATAAACCAACCTTAGTTGGTAAAGGTGCAGTAGGTTAATTCTGCCTTTTCCTACAGGACTGCCAAGGACCTGTCCACTCTTCCAGGTGCACATGAGGGAAAGTGACTGGTAGAACGGTTAGACTCAAACCTCGCTGCAAGATGAGACCAAGCCGAAGTGCAGCTGTGATTAACTCAGAGCTACTGAAGCCCCAGATCAAAACCTGCAGCAGGCAGGGAAGATAAAACGCCGAGCAACACACACTAAGCCTATAGTGAACAGAACACGCAAACCACAGCACTTAAGAGACCAGATGTAAAGAGCAGAAAACATGGTTTTGTGTGGGGGGTTTTGTCTGGTAGCAGGGAGGGGCGTAATGGCTCCTTAAGCAACTGCCAAGAGTCCCCCTAGCTTCCAGTCTGCTGCTGGTGGCAAGGGAGGGGTTACAGTGTTGGCTCCTTTTTAAGTGAGTCTTAACAATTTGGTCCCCTCTCCCCCCACTCCTCCCACC
>NW_010102517.1:0-14173 GCF_000699245.1 Pterocles gutturalis
CAGGCTCCTCACCTTCGAGGTAGGGCCCGGGCGGGTGCCTCGCCTCAGCCCGTCCGCGAAGCACAAAGGAAGGGCGGCCACGCCGGTCAATGTAAAACCATTTTTAATTCTAAATCACTTTCACAACAGTGAAAATTAGTGAACAGTAATGGTAATGCACTAGACAAGCCATCGGGGCTGTGTGCAGTCCGAGGAGGGGTGGGGAGGTGGTACGATACAAAAGCACACCAAGAAAAGGAACAGAAGCGTTAACACTTGGAGACTATTGCATTCTTAGATTGCCAGAAAGTAAGGACTCTCAGTCATATTTCTGCAGTCACCTCTGTCTAAAGCCGTTATGTCTCTCACGAATAGATGGAAAAAAACCCCAAGCAATTAAAATTCTGCATTTTAAAACATAAGCGTTAGTTAAATCAGTTTCAATACCTCTTCAACCTATTACAGTCACTTTTCTGCCCTCTTTATCGGCAAAAGGCGTTAAAGGGATACCCCACTCCTCCCTGGATAACCTCTGCTCTTAGCATCGAGTTTCTCAATACAAAAAAGAGAAGGAACACCATCCGTTTTACTACCACAGGAACTTTCCCTTTTCATCAGCAGGTGGTGCTGCCTGCTAAGGAAAGGAAGACAAACTCCGACATCGTACTACAGCCAGATGCTTATTAGAAGGCAATAAACAGCCTTTCTCCTCGGAAGGGTCCTTGTTACCAAGTTGTGCGCTTGAGAAGAACCATATGCAGAAGGTAAGCTTCTCAGAAGTGCCACACAACAAAAGTTGAAGCACCACTTCAACTATTTACAGTTGAGCAATATATTCTGAGAGATTGAGTCAGGTATAAATTTGAATAGATGTCACAAGACACTGCAGAAGCTTTGCAACATTCTACTTGCCAGATGGAATTTTGGAGGTAGGCAAGTTAAACTTCAGTTATCCCCTGTCTTTATACTAAAAGTGAACAGTTTATAATTACATAAAATAAGCTTCTACAACAATTAATGAAGGTGTCCTGCCCAGGGACCTCATCCATACACTAGAAAAACCCTAGCTATTGAAATAAAGTTTCTGTGCATTGATTCGTTTTGTCAGTTGTCTATTGTCAGGGAAGTCACAATATTCATTTTGCAGGAAATCATTATGACTATCAGTGATCTGAATCAAAATAATCTAAAAAAAAAAAGAGAAAAAATGGAATTGCTTAGTCAGAGAAATATGAAAACTGTCATCTTGCTAGGGAATCTCTCGTATCTGCTGTTCTGAAGGAATCTACACAAATACATCAGGAGTACTCTTTAAAGCTGTGTACCCAACAGGATACCAGAATGGCTACAGAGTGCTCACCTTCTGAAATATTTTCCCCTCATCACATATGCAGTTGTAGTCTCCTCCAGCACTTCAAATTAATATCTTTGGTAGATACTGCAGAGGCTCTTGCACTACAGCGATTCTGCTGCGGCATGGAGCTGCTGTACGCACCTGTAGAGAGAAGCTCTTACAAACGTTCCCCGCTGTGGCACGTGCTAGCAAAGGCAGGATCTCATTTTTCCTCCTGTATAATTTTACAGTATGACAAGTTTAACATCAAAATTCACATAAAGATGTCTTTTGTTCCTCTCCCCAAACAAGCTGATCTCAGATCTGTAATAGGATTTTATTTGGAGTACATGACCTTGCATAGAAAGTCTCAAAGCCTTGGGAAAAATAAATGTAGCTACAGTGACAAGGTTGTGAGGGGATTATCCATGAGAGCAGCCACAGGCTGCTGCGCAGAAACAAGGAAGACAACACTGTTTTGTCAGCGAGGAACTGGGCTGGGTGAGGCAGACAGGTGCGTCGTACTGTTCCGCAACCCCACCCAGCTCCACAATGAAAGAATCTTCCAGTGTCTGGCTCCGGCAAATTCAGGCCGTAAAAAATTGCAGCATAAGTTTGTATCCCTTCTTCTAACAGCCATTAGAACAGCTTCAGGATGGGTTTTCCATCATGCCAGGAATAAGAGCTAGAAAAGAAACCAGTCTCCAAACCTGGTTCCATTTGCATCACGTGCTGTGCCCAAAGAGTCTCAGCAGTGCAGCAGATTTCCTGAAGAAGGCTGGACGTTGATGTGAAGGGATTAAAAAACATCCACAGCTCTCGCAGATCCATCGTGGTTGCCAAGCATGAGATACTGATCACACTGCAGAAGCTTCCTTACCTGCCCAGTCTACCTTGAGGTAACTGTCTTTCACATAAACCTGGTGTCACTGATTGGCACAGGATTTCAAAGCTCCTTTTAGGAGCAGAGCTCAAAGCTAGGCCCGTGGTTTGTGGCAGCAACCTGTTGTACAGATAGCTGAGCTGAAATATGATTTTTAACCAATGTTTAATTTCCATTTCTGGTGCAAAATGCGAGATTCCTCATTGTGCTGTGGTACCACCAATTCCTGAAGCCCATAGTTAGCTACAGAACCAGACACCAAGAGGTTTAAAATGGGATGGGGATGCAGTTTGTAACTGTTTCAGTGGCCTTACTGGCCATGAATATACAGAATAATGGAAAAGATTATGCGATCAACAGCCAGAACATTATCACCAGAGCCACAAACAGGAAGAGGCGGGACAGGAACTGCTCATCCACATATTGAGGAGTCCCTGGAACAGCTGGAAAACAGGAAGCAAAAAAAAACAGTTCAGCTGCTTCGTCTTCTCCAGAATTGTATATATTCTGAACATAGTACATTCATAAATTGAAAGACACACAAGGAATCTACTTGGTGAGAAACTATTCCTATTTCTTACCCCCAGACTGGCCAGCCATACTGGAAGTTCAGAAGGAAGACAAGAATCAGCTCCCTGAAGCAGGACTCGTGGTAAACCTGCTCAATGACTACTAGCAGCAGGCAGCTCCAAGTGCTGGAGTACACGCAGACCTGCCTGGAGTACTTCTGGGGACAGTGCTGAGCCAAGTTCACTGCTTAGCTCACTGTGACAGCTGAGCTAAGTTCACTGCTTCCATCCGAAGGAACTTTACCACCTCTACCTGAACGCTCCTCCCCATCAAGGTGAAACATCTCTGAATAAGGAAATGGCAAAACGGTCAAAGCTGCGTGTGTAGCCTTGATCAAGAGAACTCATGAAAAGCCCTCGAGCTCTAAAGCTCAAGCTGTGCCTTTCTGGAACTGCTGCATTGAACCCACAGATGAAAAGCAGATAAAGGAGTTGGTTAAATTGCGGCTGTATACTCCCTAGCTCAGTCACACTTCCACACAGATTTTCAGTGGACACTGAAGTCTAGTTAACAGGCAAGTTAATTTGACCCAAGGACAGCACAAGTCCCTGGCAACACAGGTGTGACATGAAGAATGTGTTTCTGGCTCTCATAATTCCCATGCCATATGACACGGTGAAGAAGATTTGCCAGGCATACACTTTCACAGAGGAAGTCCAGAAAATCCTGGGCAGTAAGTTTTCTTGTCCAAAACAGGTAGATTCAGTTTGTCTACAGCACAGATGGGGAGGAGGTTTTCCGGCAATTACTCAATTGTTAGAGAGCAAGGCCACTACTTGGACTAACCCAACTGTTTTACCATTTTTTTCTTAATTAAAAACAGTGAAATCATTTTACCAGAAAGTTACTTCTTGTGGAATACAGATTACTGTCTCAGAGATAAACTTCTGAAAAAGGAACAATCTTTGCTGTCATTATTTTGTGGTACAGAGCACCAGTTTAAATTTTTCCTTCTCATCTTTCAGGGAATGGTCCTTTCCTGCTGCTTCCAAAATATACGTCTCCTTCATACACCCCTACTGACCCCTTTTTATTATTATTAGAAACTCTAGCCCAATTTGTCTCATTTTTCAGAGGGAGTCCACTGGATTACCAGAGGAGACATTTGAATTAAAGGGGAGAAGTATCCAAAGCCACTGTCCCTCTGCAGTTTTACATCCTCTGAGGAGGGCCTTCAGCAAATCCTATGGAAGTGACAAACTTGCTTCCTATATAAGCACTCGTACAAAACGTGAGCCATAGGCTATGTTCTCTACTGGGTGTTTTCCCTCATTTTGTCTTTCTATTCACAACACTGATTTCCTTTACTGTTCAGAAAGCTTTGTCATTTAGCAGTCTCTTTGTTCAAAAGTTACAAGGGAGTTTGTAAAACATCTGTTTGTGACAGGACTCTCAGAGAAGACGGGATGCATGGTACCTGGAGGAGGTCGCCCATCATTTATGTTGAATGCTGTTGCAAATATACCAAAGGGAAACGCCCCAATTCCGAATGACATTTGAAAGCCACCATCGCCAAACCCAAAGCCCTGGAATCCCTGGAGAGAACAAAGCAATGGAAGAGAAAAAAGGTACCAGTCATTTAAAGCCTATTTCAGAGTATTTTGTAAAAGCACAGACATTCCCTCTCACTGGCTTTCCTACAGCTGAAGGATTATTGTGCTGTCTTGTCAACTTTCAGTCTGCCGTGCTATTGTTAAATACTTCTTTAGTTCTCCTGGTTTTAAAGTGTTTCACATAGTAGCACACTTAGTAGAGTAACCCAAAAGTTTGAGAAAATGAAAACTAGGAACTGCAGTTCTTGCTTGAAGGCCACAAATTAACAGAAGCATTTCTGTAACTTAAAATACTGTGTATCTGACGATATATCAAAATCAACATTACATTGTTAAGACATTCCAAACAGAATTGGTATTAATAATTCTGTATTAATAGCTATTAGCCATACAACTGTAAGAAAGGCATTGTAGAAAAATTATCTGCATTGATTTTCATGATACGTGTGCATGCACCATTTAAACATGCAGTAAAGTGACAAATTGCCAGTAGGATGCATCAGGCATTACAGAGAAGAACAGTATAAAAAAAATAAATATTAACGGGGGACTTTAATTAAGGTGGCAGATAAAGTCATGTAAGGCAGAAATGCAAGACATAAGGAAAGAGGAAAAAAAGGACGAGTTACAATGCAACATTGACCCCCTCTGCAATCCAGAATAGAGTACCACCTCAAGTCAAAATATAAGTCTTCTGAATCGAGATGAATCCTACTGTATAAAAGCAGTGTACTATTTGAAAACCAACTGTGTATGAATCTAAGTATCTGTGTCATGTTTAAAAACTGTGGAGAGCTCACAGTTGCCATGTTCCGTAATCCAGCAAACTGTCCTCTTCTCTCAGAATTAACAGAGTGATACAAATTCTGAAAAGCCCTCTGGTCTATCACCCCAAACAGTGGGAGGACAAAGATGTTTTCATTCATATCATAAAAGCCAGACATTTCTGGGTTGGTCCTTGATTTGAGGAGTTAGTCTTTTGACTATGTCTCTTCTCAAGCATTTTGCCATTAACTACCAGGGACAGCAAAGCAGTCTGCACGGCAGGTCCTGCACCTGTAGGAAACAGGAGGGCAGCACCACTACTGCTGTGTCTTCATACCAGACTCTGCTGACTTGCCTCCTCTGGCAGCACCAGCTAAAAGGTTCAGACAAGGTATAGCAGCTGATTTAATAAGAAAGCAACTCCCTAGCGAGAGAGAACAACTGAGCTCCCAATACATTCAATACAGAAATGTGCCTTAATCACACCCAGCAGAGTTGTTTGCTTGAAGCACGGGGTAGACAAACACTCTCCAAGGACGCTGGGCTGAGTTACACGGAAATATGCAATTGTTTCATCAGGTCGTGCTCACTGCTATCATGCTGAAGAGCACTGTGGTCTGTTCTACTGGCTGCTCCCCATGTCTGCTCAACCTGTGCCAGCTGCTTTTTACATTCACTCTATGTAATCTCCTCAACAAAACCACAGATCTCTCTTCAACCTAACACCTATCCAGCAGATACCTACATTCTCCTGCTTGCACTGCCATGGTACAGTAACATCCCATAGGAATGCTAGAAGCAGGTGTCAGCGCCAAAAAAGTAAGTTCACACCTGGATTATATATTTCCATGACAGGAGTAGTTAGACAGAAATATACTTCCACAAAGAATTTTCAAAGCGAAGTGTTCCTTGTAGTTATATATGCAGAACGATCAAGTATGAAAGTATTTCCCGTGATGCCACACAGCGCTGTTTTCATGAAGCACAATGCAAGAAGCCCATTCTTTGGGACACTAAAGAGACTATAGGGATGGCATTTTCTGCCACACCGCAGCTATCAATTAATCACAAACAACCTATTGGCAATGAGGAAGAAATATAAGCTATAGGATCCTCACACAGGATCATGCACACATCATGTCCTCCAGGATGAATAAATACCACCATCAATAAAAACAACTTATCTGCTCAAGCTTGTTTTTTCACTTACCCCTCTGTTCTCAGGTTCAGGTCTCTGTCCTTGGGGTCGTGGCGGAGTTTTCTCTCTGCAGGAAGTTGTGAAATTAGCTCAAGTGCAAGGATACATGACAACAGGATCTGCAATAGCCTAGCTAATAAGACAGAACAAACACAGAACACGGTCTCACAGGGCTGTGCTTGCAGCAGCGCTGGAGGTAGTGTGTGAGTGAGCAGAGCACCGAGCTTATGAACCTTGAGCTTATGAACCTTCAGCATCACAGCACTGAGTTAAGATCCTGCACTTTTGAATAACAAAGTCCCATTGCAAAGGCTAGAAGCTGAGGATGTGAACACTTTATGTAAGCTCTTCCAGTCAGATAACATTCATTGCAACCTGTCACTTGTAACTGATCATTAACACCCATTTCAAATCAAAGTAAATTGCCAGCTGAAAAAGAAATAAGGTGTGCAAACCCAGGCCCTGAAAAAGCCAGAAATATTTGGCAGAAATGTCAGTTCTGTCTGCCTTTTGTCAAATTGTGAATCCAGGACTTTGATAGTTTCATCTTAAGACCTTAAACTAAAGTTTCATCTTTAGTTTTCAGACAAAAATAGCTGTATTTAGGTTTCTTACCTGGGATCCTGTTGCCCAGTGCTACCTCTTCCATACAGAGGAATAACTTTATCTCGACTGATTCCTGCTTTGCATACAGGACACACTTGTCTGTTTGGCCGGGTCTCTAGCCACTAAAAGAAAGGAAATTAAAAGAAAACTAGTAAAAGACCATTAAAACAACAACATGCAAACCTCATTTGCAGCCAGGCAGAGAGACTTCAGCAATTTCTCAGAAAGCCATGGAGCAAAACATTTTAATAAGCCCTAAGTACTCTCCAAATTAGAGTTGACATTTTGGCTATTGTTCTGGTATGATCCACTTGCTGATGTGTACACATTCAGAACTGCACTGGAGTAAAATATGAAGAAATAAACACTACCAACAGTCCTGCACAGGCCAAGGGCTAGTGCAGATACCCTCCTTTCACCTGTTTTCTGTAATGGTACCACAATTAAAACACCACATACGCAAAGAGAAGTCCGCTTAGCACTTAAGCCTGCAAACTTAACCCCCGTGAACTGCCTACGGTAATTCTCCTACCAAAACTGGGAATGCCCAGTGCTTAAGAAACTCAAAAGTGGGAGGCAAGTGGAACAGAATTTAAGTTTTCTTTTTGCTGAAAGAGCAGATTGCAAGGTGTTGCCCACGAAGTTGCATTAGCAAGCTGAGATTGCCCTAGGGAGAAAGAAGTGCATTTGAAAAGAGGGGGATACTCCAGAGAACCAAGGGCTTTACTGAGTAACAGGAGCTGATGAAAGACAAAGTAAAAGGAAACCCGTCTTACCTGGTGTAAACAAGGCCAGCTGTGAGTGTTCCCAGGACAATTCATTCACAGAGCAGAAAAAGAGAGGAAAATAGAATTAGTTACTAACAACTCGATCCAACAAATGTATAAAGTGTTCCACAGATAGCACAGCTTGGAGACAACAGAATCCTGGAATCCAGCTGGGCCAGTTCCATAACCTCCCATTAAAATATTTTTTTGAAAGCACAGCCCAAGACCGATCTCCACTGGTCTTTCCAGGTTTTGCAATCTAACTAAGTTGCAAACATGATTCTCGGCATATCACCTTTGATTCCTGGGTCCTCATCCGTACCAAAGGCCCATACAGAGGCTTAACTAATCTTAGTGTTTACTGTACAGATTTCCTTTTCTGATATCATGAAAAGATATCCCTGAACTAAGATGCAAACGAGGAAGATGTCAGTAATGAGACTTCGGGATCTTCAAAGAAGTCACACAAGGGTTGTTTAGGTAAAACATTGGCCACATTCAGAGAATCATGGAATAATTCAAGCCGGACAGTACCTCAGGAGGCCTCTAGTCCAACCTGACAGTCAGAGCAAGGTCAGCTATTGAGATCAGACTCAGTTGCTCAGGGCAGAGAAATGCCCATTATACACAGGTACTCTTAAGAATAAATTAATATGGCAACTTAAAAAAGGTCAAAGACAAACAAGCAAGCTACAAGATAAAGCTGCTAAACAGCCATCTGCTTTCAAAGTGGTCTTGACAACACTATTCAGACAAGATACATGCTATTTTTTAAGGTTCCATTCTTGCTAATCCTTTTGTGCAATAATTTAATCTAATTTTATCTTAACATGCCATCAGCAAGTGATTGTCCATCTCCTCCTAGAATAAACACCTGGATTTTCAGATGTTACATATATCTACATAGAAAATAAATACTCTTTTAGACCTCTCTTTATTAAAGAGCATAATTTAGCCTACTGTGTAAAATAAACCATCCCCCTCCCGCATTTGGCCATGTCAATCCTTAATATCTTCTTACCATTCAAGAGTATATTCTACACCAAGTTACCCAAATAAGAAATGCTGCGTCCTTATTATATTTGTGCGATACATTCCCAAGCCAGATCAAAGAACTGAAAAGTTGGTATTACAACTGCAATACCATGGGAAAAGAGCAACAGCCCACATGTAAAAGCTTGTATCTATTTTTTTTTAATGGTTTCAAAGGGAAAAAGAGCAAGCTTGTAGGAAGTGTGAAAACTACAGTTTGTCCTCCAGAACCTTGTTTCAGATGCAGGTTTAGGTATGCACAGGAAAGGAATTTAGGTCTGAATAAGATATTCTACACTAGACCAGATAGCACACATAAAATAACACACACAACCAAGCAGTATCAATGAACGCTGAACTGTCTATGTGGGGCTGCTTGTTTGTTTGCTTTTACAAAATAATCCAGAAGTACAGGAAGTTTAAGATGCAAGAAACCGGAATGTGAGCAAAGAAAAATAGTTGAGGAGCAAACCCAAACTACTCCTAAAACCAAAACCACAGTCCTTATTCATTTTATACACGACATTTTATTTGACATCTAGAATTATAAAAAATCAGTCTTTTATGTGATCAGAGATATACAGTGTTCTGGTTTATCTGTGGGGGCTTGAGTACTTACCAGAAGAGATGTCCACACAAGCTGATAACTGCATCCTTGGCAGTGTCTAAACAGATGTTGCATTCAAAAGTGTTGTCCTGATTAGCACTGTCCCCAGTACCATTACTGCTGCTGCTGCCACTGGTCCCCCCAGTACTGGAGTTCTTTGTTGATGTAGAGGTTGTGGGTCCTTTGCTTGCCATCCTCAAGAACTACCCAGACACAAGGTCAAAAAAATGTTCCTGTTGGAATCCTAGCAATGAGAAAGAAAAAAACAAAACATAACCAAACAACTTCTTGGCATTATAATGTTGCATTCTTGTCCTGTTCCAAGCTGTTAGTGATTTATCTCAGAAGTACTTGAATCCTATTGTTGATGGTTTTAGTTTAACATAGCCAAGAGGAACCTTTTTTTAGAAACTAAGCTAATTTAAAGTCCTGTAGTATGACGTGGATGATAAGTGACCTGTATCTTAAAGTTACTGATAAGCAGCTGAGATCCACAGACAAAACAAACCCATCATATTTTCTCATAAATGCCATTTTCTATGAGAAGAATGAGCTCATCTGGTCATACATGCTCTTCCAAAAATTCAAGGCAAGTTATGACTGTGAGTACAGTCTGAAACAGGATTTCATCATGAAGCAATTCACAGTTTGGACAGACTGACTTAATGCATAGTTTTAAATTCAATGTTCATTCATTTAGAATATTAATTATAATAATGGCAAGCAAAGGTGGCTTAATACTTGATCTGTCTCATCAGCAGTATATTAGCGCTATCACGGCAGTATGTTGATATGAACATCAAACATTTCTAGTACTTTCAAACTATCAAACACTTCTAATCGAGTTGTAATGCAGAAGGACTAAAAATTTAACTTTAATGTGCTTTAATTTTACTTACATGCTTTCACCTCTTATTAACATCACCATATTTATCGAAGAACACCATTGATTTTATTTCAGTTGCAACAACCTTTACAGTCTAATTCCTTGATATGCCAATTCCACAGCACCTAAAATTTTGAGACTCAGCACAAGGTATTTACATTTCCAGAAACACTTTTACCAGTACAAGATTTGTAATCCAAGAACTAAGAGAGTTTCAGCAGTTACAGAAACTAATTCATCAAAACAAAAACGTTTAAAATATTTCACTGAGCTTTTCATGAAACTCTGACATCATGTTGCTGCTGCAGGGATACAATTATTAGATAAGGTTGTGAGAAAGAAACAGGTGATTATCTGAACTTTTTGCAAGTGTACACACAGTTAAGCACTTTAAAAGGGCAACCTGAATTTGTCAGAAGCTAATTTCTTTGCAAACTTACCCCACAAGCATTAAAGGCTTTCTTTAGTGTTCTCTCTTTGTAGCAGTGCTGAAGCACAGGTTCAGGACAGCAAAATAAAACCTCAGTATCTGTAGCTGTTATGGTGAACAGCTTTTTTCATTCATACAATCCCACTGCACAGTCAAGAAAGCACCATGTTCAAGCCTCATAAAGGTATTGCAGCAAAGACTCAATCACAGCACGTGAAATATATCTTTGCAGAGCTTTTTCACTCAGTTACATCATTTTGCACAGTGTCCCAGAAGGGCAGCTCTGTATTCACAGATGCTGTACTTCAACATGCATTGCTTTCAGCACTGCTGACTCCTAGCTTTTCACACCATGACTTCATTTACACTCAGCAGCAACACAGTACGTTGTACAAAATTAAAATTCATGTTAGTTTAAGGCAGATGGAAATGCTGACAGCCCACAGAGTATACGCTAAAGACGCCTGGATTTTTCACACATCCTTACTATCAGAATCTTCAGCCTATCTTGCTCAGTAATTTAATGCCTGAAAACTTACCAATTTGGACCTATATATATTTGCTGGGAATTAATACCAACATCAAGAAAGCCTCCTTAAAACTAAGGAGTTCAAAACATTGTAAAAAACACCATCATCATTTTATGGAATGGGCACAAGACATGTCTGGCTCTTAGATCTTGGCATATACACATGGAAAACATGTAGAAGAGGCAGAGAAATGAACTTCTGTGTCCCTAAAACCAATTTGGAAAAAGGTCCTTTTTTTCCAAATTACATTCCATATATTTCACACCAGAGATCTGGAGACTTGTCAAAAAGATAAAATCTGTATCCTCACAAACACCTACTTAAAAAACCTCTGAGCTTTTAGTAACTAAGACAGATAAATAAATCATTAAGTTATGAAGAAGGATGATAGAGAAATCCATAGGAGCATCAGTGACGTAATGGAGTAAAGATGGCTGAGACAGAAGAAAGATCAAAATCATGTAACGCAACAGACACTGAATCTACTCTCCTAGAAGGTCATTCCTTAGTCTGCACTGGGATCCTCTCCTAATTGTTTCTCAATAGGCTGATTGGGTCTGCTGACCTATTACGATATAACCAATTTAAAATATCAAAAATACATCAAACCACAACAATAAAAGTAGTCAATCTTATTCTGAAAAGCCTTCTCAAACATTTGCTCTTGTCTGTGGAATACTTGTTTAACACAACTAGGGCTGTGTAACAAGTGCTGTTGGGGTCTGCTCATCTGCAGATCACACCGCACACATACAAAGAAGTGAGCATGAAACAGCATCCAGCGAACAAACTCACATTTGATAATCAGATATTGTGTCACTTGTGAGCAGAGTCTGTGAATCCTAAAGTAGAAGTTCAACTGCAAATTCAACTTGTTCCGAGCATAGAACGAGCTCAAAATTGTTGGAACATCACATGAACTACTTAACTCTGAGACAAAACTTTTTAGGAAAAAAAAACCCCAAAGCACAAGCAAACCACAAACTACAAAAAAAATTAAAACAACCAACACAACAGGCCAAACCAACCCCATTTTCATTTTGATTTAGAGTTCAGAAGGAAGCCTGTGATTGCACTGGGATATGACATGACTTCTGAGGTTAAGTAAATAGAATTTAGAGATGCCAGTCCAGGTTTGCCAAACCCTTGTGCTTTAGATCAGGTCTCCAAATCAAGCCTAGACATGTGATGAGTAACAAACAAAACAAGTGAAAGGACATAAAAATCACCTGTGATCTAACTGCAGTCAAAGATTTTCTTTCTTGCGTCTTTGCTTTCTAGATATTTACAAGAAAACAATCTTTGTTATTAAAAGCCATCTATATTAGCTGTTTATTTCCTTTAAATCAAGACCCCTATGATATCCCAACAGGTTGTTCTGAAAATGACGGAATCACTCACATTTACCACATCCAAGAATCAAGAGTGGCAACAGATGAATGGTTAACAAACAAAGCACCCATTTTCAAGTAGCCTTCCTAAACAAAAAAAGTCTAGTGGAGCATGGAGACATGGAAGTGAAGATACATATTTCAGGATCCAGCTCAAATCCCATTGAGTTGCATAATGCATAAGCATGGCTGAAAGAGCTGGTGAAAGTGGACCCCCGAGAAGCAGATGGCACACTGGGACCTGAAAGTTTCATGACAACAGAGACACAGGAGGTATATGAAAGAAGTGCAGGAAACTGGTAAGGTCTATGTACTGTGTATAAATCTCACTAACAGGCAATAAGAAAGAAATTTTACTCAAATACTTTAAAAACTAAATCTATAAATCTAGTGGGGGAAACCGCACACTGGGAAAATGCCAGCCCAATGGCTATGGTAAAAGATCACATTTCTGAACTCAGTGAATGAAAAATGACTGCATTTGCCAAAGTGCACTGACCTGACTCTCAAAATACAACAGAAACACTTCAAGACAGACTGGGAGAGTTTCCACCATAAGTTAAAGCATAGAAAAAAATCCATTGTCAGGTTATTCTTCGTATCACTACAGTGACAATGTCACTTTCAGTCACATATGATAAATTAAAAAGGAATATTAACATTAGAAATTCTATCTAAATCTAAAAATATTACTCAGAGTTTATAGAAATACACCCACTCATAAGTTTAACAAAAATCTGATTCTTAGCCTATTACAATTGCCTGGACTTCAAGTAAAACTAACAGGTAACCTTAGCCGATAATTGTTGACAGTGCCTAGAAGAAAGTACCTTTACTTCTTGACAATCACTTTCAGATGTTCTTAACAAAAACATGACTGAAGTCCTACTGTTAATCTCTCACTACCTTGTTACATTTTAACACCTCAGAAACATTTTGAGTTCATCTTTTCACTTCCCGTCACCTGCACAGCATCTTGGACCTGCTTTTTAGTGTTACCATAAAGCAGTCCAACGTACAAGTTGGTGTGACCACTCGCTCTTGCAAAACCAGCCATGTGCCTTACAGATCAGCGTGCCCTTGCCTGGCCTCATTTCCTTAATTGGGATTCTGTAACCTATGTCTGTGTTACAGTTCCTGCTTCCAGGATGAGAGCCCTGCTGAAAGGCTGTTTTGGCAACTCTGAGCATTGGATACACTCACAAACGCCAGACATTGTTACAAACTATCAAAAACCCCACATGATTAAAGTAATTTTTTTTTAACCATTCCATAGAAGTATAGTATAGACTCCAAGAAAATGTTGCACAAATCTGTAGACAAAAAAATTTATCCTCTTACCTCATAAAGTCCAAAGGGAAAAAAATAGGAAAAAAAAAAAAAAAGTAAACTGATATAACCAGTTGGGTAATACTGCCTGCGCATTTCCCTGCTTTGCAGTGTTATGTAAAACATTAAATGCCTTTTACGTGTGCTAACCAGGTTACCAGCGAACGAGAAAATAAAATAGTTATGATGGGGGTTAAAAAGCAACAAGCAATTTCCACCAGAAAACCCCTCATGTCATGTCCCGGAAGGTAACGCTCTGCGCCCGCACCCACAGCCGGACACGTACCGACCGCCCCAGGCGCTGCTCCGGGCCG
>NW_010102518.1:0-2971 GCF_000699245.1 Pterocles gutturalis
CATCAAGAATAAGTTGTTCCATGACAAGTGTACAAGTGTCTTAAGTGAGAAAATGCTCAGAACAGAGAACTTCTTATGGCAAGTAAAGGATTTTCTGGGTAGTTTTGTTTGTAATACCCTCCTGCCTCCCTGGTCTCCCCTTTGGTCTTTTTTATATTATGCTTTCAAATTTCTGAAGTTTTTATATGACTTGACTACTAATATTTTTGAAGGCAAAAGCAGCTTTTTCATTAGCATTTACACTGTTTTACTTTCACAAGACAGGCGATTAACATTATCCTACCCATCAGGAAGGATAATAAAATCTCAAAAATGCAAGTAGGTAAATTAAAATGACAAGAAGCACACTACATGTGAATGTATTAAATTAAGTAGAATCTTCTAAAAGATAAGGTCATAGCATATGATGTGTCTTATAGAACATCTTGCACAAATAATAGTTTACATGTCAATTATTCAAGTTCTTTATAGACTCCAGCTAGATGAGCAAGGGCTTTAGGAGTGAAAGTGCTTGAGAGAAAACTCCACTTAAGATTTCAATCAGGAGTAATTTGAGAATGAAAAAACAGAAGAAATGTCTTAGGTCACCAAATTTAACTCTCTCATCTTGTCAGCAAATAAAGCCAATAACCAAAATGCAGCATTGTTTCCTTAGGATGTGCAGCACCTATACCTTCAGGTTTAGATTAAAAGCTTTACTAAAAGGAGACTCAAGAATTCACGTAACTTTCAACTAAGAGACAGAAATGAAAAAAATGAAAATGTTTTTACTGTCTGTTTCTAGTTAAAATAAAAAACATGTTTTTTTCTCAGTAGATCTGAGACATTACTCTACAGTAGATCTAAGGTCATTACTGAACCTTGCAAAATAGAATATCCCTCCTTCAGAAAGCAATATTTCTGTAAGACATTTAGAAAGTCTGATTTCCAGAGCAGTTTCTCTTCTTTTCCCACTTCCATTACACGTGCAGTGTGTGAGTACTAATCTTAAGAATAGTTTTAAAAAAATTTAAAAAAACTGTTCCAATCATTGCAGACACAACAAGCTGAGAAATCTTCTAATCAGTTTTGTATGAAGATGAACGTCACCTGTTAGGCTGAGCTAGAACTGAATAACCAAATAAAGAAGACCTATCTGTAATGATTTTGATCTGCCTCAGGCATTTTCCAGCATTTGCTCAAAATCCTAAATCTGTTTTGGTGTTTTGTTTGGTTTTGTTTTGTTTTGTTTTGTTTTGTTTTGTTTTTCTTAGTCATAAACTATGCCACAAAGGAATACAGCTGTTTATATATATATCTTTTTAAAAAAAGGTTGTGGTCTTTTTTTTGTTTGTTTTTCCGCCATAAGAATGCTAACATAACAGGGTAACATCAATTTTATCATTATTATTTCTACTGTGGTAGCTAGGCAAGATGACTGCCATGTTTCTGTTGGCATTGCATAAGCACAGGGACAGACATATTCCCTACCCTACATCATCTAAAGTCACAAGATATTAAGTAGCAATCGGATCCAGCAGCTTCCCATTCTGAAATCATGTGAATTTCAAATCTTAGTTACGGGATTCTTTGTCAAAGTTTAGACCTAGGAAAGCTTTCCTTTGCCTCCTGTTTTCACCTGCTCACCTGCTGCAATGTATTTCTGACCTAACTCTGTTCTTGTGTGGCTCACAGAAGGCTGCGTTTTCTTCATCCCAGCTTACCTCATTTGAATGTGCTGTTGGCACAATAATATACTATCAGCATTAATTATTAATTGATGTGGAGTGAGTCAGTGACTTTTCTGTATTAATTTTTCAGCTCAGATCTTGCCCTGCAGAGGCAGCTAGTGAGCCATCAAAAGCAGCAAGGTGTTATGAGACCTGTAATGCCCCATAACTTTGATATGCAGCTCTCTCTGACACCTTTTTCAGGTGATAAATATTTTAGAAGGACAGATAAATGAATAAGTGAATTACTTCATAGATTCTTATTTATTAAATGCTTGCTCCTAGATTTCATTAAAAATTTAGTTATTAGAGAAATGGAATTCTGCTTTCATGAAATGACCATCAGCCTCTCCCCACCACAGAACCATTGGTGTGTACAGCAATCAGGCTAGGGTACAATCTCCTTTGGAAGGGAGAATGTTTGCCCTGCATCAAGGATTGAAAGCCCTGACAAAATCATTCCAGTCTCATCACAGCATTTGTGTCAGCAGATATGCTTATCATTTAAGAATTAGAAAAAAAAAAGTAATTTATTTATGACTCATTCTCCTTGGACTTTAATTAACACATAGAGGGTCAGAAATCCTGTTTATGCTTCAAACAAAGCTGCTTTACCCCTTTGAAATAGTTGGTCTCTTTCAACTTGTTCCCTGATAAACATAGGGTTGTGCTGAGGACACCCTTATATGAAATACGCTTTCTTCTTTCTCTGTTTATCTGAGACTTCCCTGGTTTGGAAGACATCATTTTTCTGCAAAATATTTATCTATCACTTCATTACTGTTTTTGATCTGTCATGGAAACTGAATATGTTTCCGTTTCTCAAAATATTTACCAGTGAGACCTCATAAAAGATCCTTATTAGAAGCCAAGTTCAACATATTTTAGACCACTCTGTTACATGAACTGAGTAGGACAAACTGAGGAAAGTCTTCCCCTACCCCCAAAGCAACAGGTATGCCTGCACCATGCAATGCAGGAAAATATCATTACTTCCAAACAAGAGAATTTATCTGGACAGCACAGCTGTGCAGGGATGGCAGCTCTTGTCCTAAATGTGTTATAAGCACGCCAGCAGTATGTACATTAAGTCTTCTACCCTGAATGCAGATGCTAATGCTACTGCCAGTTCACGGAGGAGTACCGGTCTGTTCATCCATATGTTGCAACATATGGTTGAACATGGTGCAGATTTGCTCAGAGATGCCTTTCCTTCCAGATGGGGCTATTTGCCCAAGTCACAGAATCACAGAATCACAGAA
>NW_010102519.1:0-13054 GCF_000699245.1 Pterocles gutturalis
TGTATAAAAATTTTATATGTATATATGTACATAAAATCTTGGGATAAGATGGGCTATAACTACATAGAATCAATACGTTTGAAGTAACGTTGACCTGGTGAAAAATACGTATTCAAGATCTCATTTAAAGCTGATATTAAACTATATCAGTACTAATCAGTTTTGGGGATTTTTTATTTCTTTTTTTTAAGCACACTTCAGTCTAAGTAACATCTGCTTTCTCAAATTTGTATCTATAGAAAGGCAAGTGGCAAGCTAGCTCAGCCAGAGTAAACTAAGCTGTGCACTCAACAAATCTAAGTGTATCAGGAGATACCATGTAATTATGTTCCCTGCCGCTGCTTGCCCCCAGTCTGTGCCAAATCAGGCAACACTCGCTCCTGTACCTTAATGGCCCTGCTGTGTGCCTCCCTGCCCCTCCTGCTGGGCTGTTTCACAGTCATAGGCAGTTGCATTTACTTATATCAGACCACAGGCGAACATGAAGGCCCTTGTCTCTGAGGGCAGTCACCTATACACATTCCGGCTTTAAATGTTTCTCTTCATATTTTCCTTTTCTGGACATGTTCCTATAGAGTTTTCCATGTACTAGTTGTCCTATTGCTTCTAAAGCTATGCTGCAGAAAAAAAAAAAAAAAGTAATTTCCTTCTTTGAAAAGAAGACAATTTCATTTTAATCTTAATCTCTTTGCCCAGTAACAACAACAAAATAATCAGAAATGCGCTATCTGAAGCACAGAAACTACACTAACACTGTTTGCAGGTGCCTTTCACAGGACGCTAAAAAATCCTGACCCATCCAGCTGTCATGTCCTCAGTCCCACAATCTTTGTCTTCCTTCCACAGGAAATCAAAAGGGGCAAGGCCATATTGAGCACCTGCACTGTGGCCCAGTATTTAGGTGGAGTCCAAAGAGATAAAGACCCAGATTATTCACATGTATAAAGTACTTAGGGGCCCAGATTTTAGTTTAAGAGATTTCCTTTTGGATGCAAAGACCAGGATGAATCCTAGTCTTTGTTAGCAACTAACTGCTCACCCATCCCTTCATTCTGGGCATCATGTGTAATGGCTTTTCCCTTCTCGTCTGCTCAACTGGTTCCAATTATTTGCTTCTTAAATGTGAGCTCTACAATTCCAAGATCTATACACATTCCCCCTAAATCAAGATTGAGAACCACATTGTGATCTTACAAAAGAAAATATTACCAAGTTGTCTTTGTGACAGAACACTGAGTAGGTATAAAATTGCAATGGTCTCTATGCCAGGTTTTCTTTTTTTTTTTTTTTTTTTTATACCCTCTGCTTGTAAGATGAAAGCCTAATTTGATATTTTTGTAGTTATATAACAGTTCTAATATTTTGTGACATTTTGTATTGTGACACTATAGATGAAATTGTCATCGGACTGACACCCTTTACTGTTTATTCCTTAATTACAACTGTTAACAACACTGCAGAGAAGCGTGCTAATCTGCCATCACATATTATGAAAACAACGTTATTGTTACAAACACCAACACCCACTCAACAGGATATTTCTAAGATGGCAGTTTCTGTAAAAACTTATCAGTTTAATGGACACTTCAACAGAAAAAGTTTTAAATGAACTCTTAATATCCCCGTAGAAAACACACAACAATTTTATACAGCAGCTGAAGTTTTGATTTTATTGTGTTGGTGATTCTTCAGCTAATTTAAATTCAGACAAAATTGAGTGCCTATTTTCACGGAGAACAGTGTCTGCAGACGTTGGTCCTTAAAGACTACCCGGACTTCCTATGGTTTTCAGCTAGAAGTCAGTTATCTAGTTCTGACTGCACCATAAACTCCCCATGAACAGCTAATCACTGAATAACTTAACTATGTTTAATTAACTAAATGAACACAAGCTTTTCAGTGCACAGATCCAAAGCGGTCCGGAAATTTATGAGAAATGTTGCTAAAAAGTACCTCAGTTTCAATAAAAACCATTAAAACATCTCTACTATTAAAACAAAAATATACATAGCATGGAGATGCATAGATCAGTTCCCTAGTAGCCTAGCAAAATTTGTAATTATTACAATTTCATATCCTCAAACACTGGCAGAAGTAAAATATTTTCTCCTACTTTCAAGTCAGGAGTGAAAGTATGCTGTTACATACGAAATTAAATTTTAACAATATATTGAATCAAGTCCAGGTTCTTAATTTTAACAAAGGATTTTTTTTCTAGGCTTCCTTTGCTTAGGAAGGACAAAATTTCTACAGGCCAAGTCACACACCCAGAAAGATCTTCCACTGAAGTGATACTTTAAAAAGCCCTGCACTAGAGCAGTGACATTTTCATACTGAGTTAGCCCACTGTACAATCAAAATTCACTGATATTGCACCTCTGTAGGAGGAAGCTAAGGAGCTGTTCAATGGCTGAGAATGAAAATACTTTCTCCTCAACTTCTATATATGCTGGGTTCTTGGACAGCCACTGACAGCTACCTTTCAGTTGGCTTCTTTCAAACTTTTCACGCCTAAGCAAAAGTTCTCACTTGTAGATTATGTCAACATGAAGAAAACAGCATTAAGAGCAGCCTAGAAGTAGCAAAAAACCCTAGAGATTTGTTTACTTTTTCTTGTCTTTACCCATCCATTAGACAGGGAATACAAAGTAGGCAGCAGGAGGCTGGGAAAAGCAGCAGTACTGGAGTGAGGCATAGAAGCAATGAAAGGGGCAATGACAAAAATCAGGGAAAACAAGTGGCAGAGATTCAAGGTGTTCCTTCTACAACTGCTCTTATGAAGGTTTTTACACAGGTTCCTGGTACTAAACCAAGGCTACTGTGTGACACAAACAGCCTGCCTTTCCTGTTAACAGTGAATTTCTCCTTTCTCCTTCATCCACAGAGAGGCACACTGAACAGATGACTACAGCAAAGAAAGATAATGCCTGAGTCTGTCTTTACCTATTGCGCTTATATGTAGAAGCAGAGGACTAAAAATAACCTAAAAGTCTTCTCATACCAAAAAAGCAATTGCCTTGGTGGGTTTCTACACACCAGTGTTTCTCACTTTTGATCCTAAAAGGCCCTTTGAGGATTGCTTCTCTAATACAGAACAAAAATAAAGAATTGTACACAATGCAACAATGGAAGCAAATTATCCAATATAGTCCATTTTCATTTAAATTATTGACACTGCAATTTAATGGCATGATATTCTGTTGCCTGATCTAGTTGATCTTGTCAATAAAGCCACAAATTACAAAAGAAAATGAAACTAGAGTGTTTATTTTTGTGAATCTTCTGCGTAGCTTATGTTCTGTTTTGTAGTTTTCGTTTTCTTAAAACCAATAGGAACTTCTGCTCTTCCTAAAAGAAACTGTTCCCACTTGGGAAGAGATTCTTTTACTGATGCCCAATAGAAAGTCTGAGAAAGATATAAGAAAAAATAAACTTAATTTCAAAATCCATGTCAGCCTGTTTAAAAACAATATAGCTAAGCAATGCATTATTAAATCTTGTCTTATGAGTGAAGCAATTCAGAAAACAACAACATACTTACACATGAAATTTCAAATCTCGTGTATGATACAAAATACCAGCCTGGAAAGATTTGGTTCTGCAGCATTAACTGTGAAGTGACTGAATGTGCCCTCTTGTGGTAAGCAACAGATTAGTTTAGACCCTCACAGTACCTTTAATAAAATATTTTCTGTGATAGTAAACTTTTCCAAAAGCAGCTTTTATATTTAAGAACATATGTTAGTGGAATTTGAAGTGGAAAAAAATTGTTTAGTGTTATAAATGAAAAGTGCTATGTAAATTGGTTATCCTAGAAAAGTTTGCAGTAATGTAGTTCAAAATATTCGAGTAAAATTTTAGATGTGATACATCACCGACAAAATAATTGGCCCCAGTATTTGGATCACAAACAATAAAAACCTGTATATCACTGTGGATTAATCTGACCCTTTCTCTGCATTACCCTGTGCCTCTGAATAACAAATTCAACTTCTTTTTTATCTGTAGAGCCGACATACAATTTATCATTTTTGTGCTGGTATCCTAAGGATAACTTTATTGTTTGTAGGATTTTGAAGAAAAATTTAAGTGCCATGTACCTTTTTGTTTTTTTCCACTAAATGTAATCAAAGAGCTGTATTAAGCCAACACTTTTATCTTACCAATGTAAGTATTTTTAGACATTGATGTCCATTCAGAAAATAATGTTTTTGGTGCATATATATTAAGCCTTTTTTTTCTTTACTTATTTAAGCATATAATGTAGAAGAAGTGTACCACAAAACTGAACATCTCTCTGCAGAGTATTAGATTTCTGGCTAATCATTTTGATCCTTACACATAACTCAGATATAACTATGGCTCTTGCAGATTTACAAAAATATTTTCTTCAACAGATTTACTCAAAAAATCTTTTTTGACAAGCATATGTGCTGTCACACAAAACTACTCCAACTTAGCAAGCTGGGGATCCATTATAGCCATAACTTTCAAAGTATATTAATACAGACACATACATGGCTGAGTGAAATATGCTCAGAAGTGTTTTGGAACAAAGCATGCACAAAAATTTTGTACCATGAAAAAAAGTTTTCTTTTTCCACTATTTATAGCACTCTTCTCTAGAACTATAAAAAAGGCTGAAATAGGATCTTCTCCTTCAAATAGTAACTCTCTTCTC
Organism: Pterocles gutturalis; assembly: GCF_000699245.1. Lineage (NCBI taxonomy): Eukaryota > Metazoa > Chordata > Aves > Pterocliformes > Pteroclidae > Pterocles > Pterocles gutturalis. The sequence continues at coordinate 4,682 of NW_010102519.1, forward strand.
TCTAAAATTCAACCGCTGCTGCAGAGTGTAGACATCTCTGCAGGCATAAGCAATTGCTCTGCATTCTCCAGTTTGTCCGGACTTCAATCTACGTGCTGCAAGCTGTTTAACACCTAACACAGGACGGAGGGAGAAGCAGTTCAAAACTTATCCAAACAACTCTAGAGGTGCCTTGAAAGTCCTTGAGGTGTCTAAAACTACTTCTGAACACAGTCAAAATAGGTTCAATACTAGTAGCTTGGTTCCTTTCTTAGCATAATTCAAGATGTACAGGTATCTAGGGAAAAAAGGTACCCTTTCCCCCTAAAAATCTCTATTTTTTTTTTTTTAATACATCACTGAATGGGCATACTCAGTGTGCATGCTGTCACAGTGATAGCAGTAGGCTATTTACAAAATGCCATGACAGACAAAAACTTTTAACAGTAACCAGAACAAGAAGTGATACCTCTCAGTTATGTAATAGCCTAAGCATTACAACACTTGCCCAGCAGGTGTGAAACCACCGTACAATACCCCTCTCTTCACAGGCTGACAGCGCTAAACTCTATACCTTTCCATTCCTTTGACAGTGCCCTAGCACACAAACTAGTGTGGGACACTCCGTGCTACTATGTCTGTGGAAACGGCCACCATACAACAAAGAACCCACAAACAACTGGTGCAAGAAACACAAGTGGGAATCTGACTCAGTGGCCTCGTGGTTAAGATGTTTACTTTTCATCAGAAAGAGCTGTGCTCCAATTCCTGTCCCAGGACTGTTTCTGTAATCATCATTCATTCACCACTGCATAATAGTGATAAAAGAGTCTTGAGACTAGGGAACTGAACTTATTATGTTGTAACAGGATAATATTTAATTCTCAGAGCAACTTGCTCTTCAAAATCTTTATCTTTAAATAACATTTTAGGGACTACAGGTTGAGAAGTAAAAATTGAGTGTTCCTGCTGTAGCAGTACTTTTCTTAAGCTCCCATACAACCATCAAATAACCCTGAAAAGTGAAAATTTCTGTATTCATGCTGATAAACTCTTGACCCTGAAATGTAAAGATGACAATCTGTGGCAAATTGAAAAGGAGATAACCATATAAAACAAACTAGATATCTCTGACATAATAAACACAGTAATCTTCTGATATTCACAATAGTCATTTTTATATTTGACTTCACTTTTAAATAGAAGTTTGTATAGATCTGAAAGCTGCTAAATATTTCCACCAGAATGCTCCAGAATCTAGGGACCTTGCCCCAGAATTTAGGTTCAGCTTGCTACACAGTACACAGGCCTTTGGCTATACCAGTCACTGGATTTTAAAATCAATTATTTTCACTTTAAGAACATGCTTGAGGGAGAAAAAAAGCAAAATATTTTGTAAACAGTAAATGAAAAGACAGAGTTCTAGGACTTACTTCTAACTTAACAGTATCGGGATGTGGAAGTAAATGCATTCTTTCTTGCAGCTTTTTTTCTGCTGCTTCTATATCCTACAACACAGGCAAAGTACATTTTAAAAAGAAACACTGGGAATATTAAAAGGAAAACGCACACTCACATAAAGACATTTAATTCAATTAACTCATTACAGCTAAACAGCATTCAAATAATAACACTGAAGTTCAAATCTTTCTGTTTAGTCATTCTGAAATCTACCTTGTACTCGTAAGACTAACATCCTGCAGTTTCTAAACACGTTTGCTGTACCTTTTTGATACAAGAATATATTTCATGACAACATAAGACAGCTGCTGTAAAACACTTATTCTCTCTGGACAGTAGGGTAAATTACAGTTAAATTTGTTCTATAAAACTTAAGAAAATAGAGGGGAACAGAATGGTTTTCTCTGTGCTGCATGAAGACTGAAGTATGTATTCTAGCTACTGTAACTGTAAAGTAACTAGGCAAATTATGTGCAAGATCTTTACTCCTCAAGACAAAGATGACTTGCTAATATGCATGCATAACATGTGCACAAAAATGTAGAGCTGCAGCAAGCTGTTCACCAGACAAACTTGGATGACAATGCACCTCACATAGCTTTCTTACAAAAAAATCAGTATTTGGGTTTCTGCTTGTCCAGGGGATGTGTGCTGGATTCACAAAGGCCTAAATATTTTTTTTTAAAAAGCAAGAACCAAAAAACAACAGCAGCAAGCAAATCAAAACATCCCCCTAAACTAACCGCCCTCCCCCTTCAAAGTTCTGACCCATTCTTGTGGGCTTAGTTCCATACCCAAACATTGAAGAGATTGAGCAGTGGGCAGATGAAGAGAGACAGAAAGGGACGTGGGAGTGGGGTGTGAAGAAGCCAAAGCTGAACAGAGTGGAGGGGGAAAGAAAGTATAGCAGATGGCAGAGTTGGGAGCAGAGAGCGGGTGTGAAGAGTACAACAGAAAAACTAAATGAGAGAGGAAATTCCCCAAAGGGACTTCCCAAATATTCACCACCACTGCCGCTGAAAAGAAGAGTGAGATTCTGGAGGAGCATATCCACAAGAGAGACCAAACATGATTACTCGTATTGAATAATAGCCAATCTGAATACATCAATAAGTAAACAGTGCTCAGCTCCAGTTTAGTTTGAAAAATATGACTCAAATTCAGTAGAGTATGATTAATAAAAGCAAAAAAAAGCCCTACTGTTAGTTGAAGTTCAACTTAGTGCTACAGATACATTCAGTTAATTCAATTTACAGTGTTCATCTTATTCTATTTCATTAATTCCTTTTACAGCATGACTGTATTCTCTTTTACATAAGTACAAACTAAATCCAAGCAAAAACTGTTCTCCCTTTTCTACAGCAAAGTGCATAGCCTTGTAGGAAGCTAAAGGATGTCTGAGAAAGAGCAAACTAAGTCTCAGATTTATCCAAATCCTCAGAAGTAGCAGGTGGCTGCCCCTTTTCAGGTGAGAAAAGTCTAACAGGGAAAAAACATAAGGGGGGGAATATGGGCAAAGATGGAAGCCATTTGAAGTCACAATGTCAAAATAACAGTACTTAGAACAGATACACCACAAATAGCACCAAATGAAGCTCGTATCAGTATGGCTCTGACTTAAGCCCAGAGAAGTTATCACCATACTGAAAAGAAGTACAAATCAGCAACGTTCTTTTTATATTCCTCCACAGCATTTTCCTCTTTTCTGGTTCCTTCTTCACAATTCCTGTAGTAATTTTCACAGGAAGGAAGACTATCAGTCAAGATTATTATTGCTTTATATACTCAGCTAAATCATTGGAATGTTTACGGTGATAGGAAATGAATGTCTTTCAGGCAAGAAAGGAGACAGTAGTTGTGCATATATGTTTAGTAGAGAAGGTCACTTTGGCATAGCCTAGATATTAGATATGTCTTTTCGTTGCTCACTCTAGTTTGTATGTTGTGCAGTCTATTGTCATTCAGAATACTGATTTAATGACAGACAGTGAAAGAAATTTTTGCTGGAAGGTGTAGTATGCTTTAGAAAATAACTGGAAATACTGAAAAGATTAGATGGCACTTCTTGTGTGTCTATACAACTGGTAAACTGTATGAGAAAAATAAATCCTCGTAATCAACACAAAAATAAATACGTCAGCAGTGTAAACTTCTTTTGAAAAACCACCAAATCTAGTATGTCACAGTACTGAAAAAAAGAGAGCATCTTACAATCCTTCCCCTAAACCCACAAGGACTGGAACAAAAACAATTCAAGACCCTTCCCCAGAGGTAAAATGGAACGCATGACACATGCATCGCTTTTAGGGGACCAAATTCAGCTGTCACTTATATTGATATCAGTCTGGCAGAATTCCACTTAAACAATTCTAGAATTACATGCCTGTGAAGGAAAGCCAATTTGGTCTAAATTACCTCACTAATACTAACTACTAAATAACATATTCTTTATCTTCTATTTCATGTTATAAGCTGTTGCACAATAATACATATTTCTAAACACAAGAAATATTACTGACAAATGTCATAAATTAAATTACAAATACCTGTCTAATTTCTGCTTTAATTACGACAACATTATGCAAGTACCAAATGATACGGATTTCCCTAATCTGCAGTCTCCCTCTAAAGACATCAAGGGAAACACCCTGATAATTATGTTAAAATGCTGAACAAGTGCTTATAATGTGAAAATGTCAATTAAAAAAATAATGTTTAGTTCCTTGCTTCCTACTGAGTAGAAAATAAATTAATTTTGAAATGTTTTCCTGTGCATAAATATCAACTAGCACAGAGAAAGAAAAATGCCTTTTGCTATGATCACATACTGAAAACAAATGATTTTGCTTACATGCAGAAAACCAGAAATGCAAATAAAAAAATAACACTTCATCATGTCCATGTATTTTTGAGTAGGCCAAATCAACAACTCTCCACATGGTAACTGTGAAATGTACAGTGCCTGGTATCAGGAACAATATTCTGAAGCTGGCACATTAATCAGTCTTGTTTTCAAGCTTCTCATATATTATTCTGCAGAGATTTTTTTTTCCTGTTTTCTTCTGTTATCAGAAAGCATCTGCAGGAGTGCATGCCTGTTAAAACTAGTATAAAATTAATAGATTTAAACTGATTTATGCTACTTTATCCTGCAACAGAATTTGTTTTGATACATATGTTTTTGCTTTTTTTCCGTACAAACACCAACATTTTTGACACTTGAAAGGAACAATTTTGAGGATGTGACAGAAGATGGCAAATATCTGCTTAACTGCAAAAATATTTACACTCTGTATATGTCTGAGCTATTGTTAACATTTGCAATACAACAAGCTTTCAGCATGCAGAAATATACCCTGCATTTAATATGTTTGCCTGTATATGTTAACTGAGAATGCATTCATAAAATATAAATAATTTATTAAAAACTATATGAAATAAAAATATATTATAAAATGCATATAGAAAATGGGAGTCATAATGGCTGTAATTACTAAATCAATGGAGCATGAACTATGGAAAAAAATAAACCATCCACTCCTCCCCGGTCCCCACTGAAGCACCTACACTTATCTATACGCACTACAAAGGGGTTTCATCGCCCCAGCCCAGAATGCACCAGTTCACCAGAGTCCAAGTTGAAAAATCTTCCTTGTCACAGAACAGTTAAGAAGGCATCCCTGATTGTTCTGCTTTGTCTGCCACTCCCTAAATATAACTTCCATTTACATACAAAGAGAGCCTGCAATAGAATTATAGCCACCCAAAATGTGAACATTCTAAATCTTAACTACGATCTGCATGAAGAAAAAAAAATTTCTGGTGACACAAATTAATCTTGTAATTTTCTAGAGTAAAACTTATTATTTCAATAAACACAATACATGTGATATGGACCCTTAATAAGCAAGTTTAAAGAAAATCCACAAGAGATATGGTCTTCTGCTGTTTCCTGAACAACAGACAAACATTTTTCAAATGCATTCTCATGCCAGTGGTCAAGTGCAATCTCTTCAAACTCAGATGCCTGAACTAGGCGGTCCAGAAGAGGTTTTAGTGTTCCAGTCCCTGCCATCAAACCTAGATCTTTTTAATTGCCCATTCTCAAACGTCTGCTGAATTTACCTAGGAAACACAAATCTTACCTCAATATGACAACAGGTATATAGAACAGCTATTAACGTTATTAACAGTACCCCCACTAGGAAGAGCCAGAAACACCAAACACTGCTTTTACAGACTTGCAAGTAAGATTCTTGAAGTCACTCTACACCTCTTTTCAGAAAAACTTTAAACTGAGAACTTCCACAATGTCACATGACCATAGTGGGAGAATAGTTCCAACCCTGGACTAAAAGCATTATAGGTTGGTCAGCCCCTACTTCCAAACATACCCTTGTATCTTGAATCAAAGTGTAGAGGTGCTAAGAATTGTCAGAGTTTTCTTAGGCAGACATGTAATAGCATGTGGTGCATCTCTAAGTGCACATTAAAAAAAAAAAAAATGTAGTAGCAGCAGCTGCCACCACGAGGCTCATATAAGAAGGGCAGGGGAAACAGGTAGTGATGCCATCAGATAATAAAGAGTTGTTATTTAATACTTTTGGTTGCGCTCCAGAAGAGGAAACTGTATATAGAAAAATTAAAATGATAACTACAAAGCAAACCCTTTTTTTTCCAATTCTCTAAACTACATAACCATGACATTTCAATGTGGTTCCTGGTAGTTGCAGAAACTTACATTTAAAAGTGCTGCATTCCTTTTACGAGCTGCATCAGCTGCTTCAGTTTGCCATGTCGTTTTAGTCTTTTTGTCTCTTAGATAAGTCTCCATCTGCTGTAGAAGCTCTGATCTCTGAGACAGTCTACAAAGGAAAACATTTTGCTAAGTGGGCAGAACATTTTGCTCAGGAGCTAGAAAATAACCTTTTTACCTTACCCAGTTTTCTCAAAACTATGGGGCTAATTAAACCGGCTGTAGGGTGGGTGTGCTGGGGGAGGGAAAAGGTATAGGCAGACACCACCTGCTGTGCTTGTATGAAGCTATAATGTTGTAACCAGCAGCCCTCATATGCTAAGGTGCTTAGAAGCACTGAATCTCCCAGAACTGGAAAGACAGGGTGGGTTGGGGTGACTTGATCAGTACTACTCTTGCTCATTGGCAAGTACTAGTTGTTATACAAAAAGCAGATTTTTCTGAATCGTTACTGTATTTGCTTCACAATCTGAGTTTACAGGGCAACAAAGCAGCAATTCTATAATTGAGGCATAAAGTGAGAGAATCTAATTACCTTCCCCAAATAGGAATTTAATGGTGACAGGAGGTTAACAATGGAGATCTCAAACCAGCACAGCCACTGGAAGTCAAAAACCTCATCAACCTAAATGCCCTTAACGACAATCAAGTATGTGAATTCCAATAGTTCATGAAGGAAGAGTGCCACCTCCTGGAACACTAACCCCTTGTTGAAACACCGCTGTGCTCTGTGCAGAGCTCAGATTCACTGTTCACAGGACGGTCATGTGCAGTGAGGGAGGTCTCGCAAGACCACAACACAAGCTGCTGGGAGACAGGGCACAGTGCAGAAACAATTACTTACATCTCTTCATGTCTTCTAGCAAGGTGAACCTCCTCAGCCAAATAGGATGACATTTTCAGTTGTTTGTCACTCTAGTAAAAGGAAAACCAAGCAAAATTAATATCTTCCAAAGACATATGTGAACATACACTTTTCAGTATTAAACAATGCCGCATTAAAAAGTTGCATGCATGATATTTGTATATCAGCTGTGTACACAAACCCTGCTTATAAATTTCAATATTCACCAGAAGACATTGTTACAGTATGCTCTGAATACATGCACACAACTAATGCTCACGTTTTAGGTAAATCTTACTGTATTCTAATAATTTATGAGAGCTAAAATTTGACTTTCAAGTTTCAGATTCAGCATGAAGATTTTCAAGTTTCAGATTCAGCATGAAGTTTTTTCAAGTTTCAGATGCTCAAACTACATGCTTGCACACATACACACAAACTATGTGCTTGCATAATTTGTGTATTAATTTACATTAGTGATTTCTGGCTTTTGTCATGTTATTCTGAACACAATGTTAGACTTCTCAATACCATTTATAGTGACCTCTCACAAATACAGTGCCCTGTTCTTAGGAACCTATGTTTAAGTACAGGCATGATCAAACTGAATAACTTAAGCTACTAAACCAGTTTAATTTTTGAGTGCTTGAAAAACTGAGTGAAAACTTCTTGAGCTCAAGTCTTCAGTACTGTAACACAGTACATGACAGAACACACCGCTTAAATTGTTTACATCTTGCTGATTTTTTTTTTTGAGATGTGAAGGACATCAACTGCCCACTGCATGCACATCAAGATCCTACAGCACTTTTCAGAAAGCTGAATGTGTTTTACAGTCTAATATCTTTTCACCTCAGAGGTGACTGCATTTTTGTCACATTAATTGAAGAAAACAAAAGAATCCCTCAGTGTTGAAGGGTGGGAAAACTAACAGATGTCAAGATAGGAGAACATTAGGAAAGGCCTCCTGTCAAGAGATTCTCACGTAACTTTGAAGCAAGTTATTTACACATGCACTCTTCAGCAGAGCCCATTTTCTAGGTATGCATTTTCTCTGAAAAACATTTCTATACAACTGGCCTATTGCTAAGGCTTCCCTTTAGTTTAGTAAGGAATACACCCCCTCTGCGCTCTTCCCTCAGCCGGGGAACTCCCGTGCTCCTGCCCAGGGAACTTCACGCTGTTGGTGAGGCCAGGCGAGATCCGAGCTCACCAGACAACGCCTTCACCGGCAACGGGAGACACTAAAGCACGGGGAGCGCAGCCGCACGCACCTCTTTTCTTTGGAGGGGGCCTAGCTTACAAACACCAGCGGTAAACAAGCGCCCAGCGT
>NW_010102520.1:0-4645 GCF_000699245.1 Pterocles gutturalis
GTGGAAATCAGCCATAGCAGAGACCAAATATTAAAAAGTCCACTACAAGAACTTAAAAACTGGCAAAATTATAAACATCTGGGAACAAAACATTAAAAAAAAAGCTGAGACACTGTGTGCAACTATCGGGGTATACAGCACACAGGTAAGCCCTTTATATAATAAAAAGTAAACAAAGCTTAACAAATACTGTCAAAAGCATCAAGGAAGTGGACTAACTAACAGACAAGTAAATTTCACTGGAAATCAGTGACTTAGAATCAGATAGATTTTAGTGTTAGTTTTGTTACACAAAAACATTAATACCTACATAAATCCAAATTCTTGGTTCTTTTGTGCTGGATTTTTGCAACTTGTGGCCCTAACGAAATCAAGAGTTAAACTAACTTGAAGCAATAGAGAACTAAGCTTGTGATGTTATGCACAGTCTCCAACAATAGCATTTCACTAATATGCACTTTCTATTCTGTTATGCACCAAGAGAAGAACTTACTGCCATTCATGAGATATGTAACATGCAGGTGAATGTGTAATGTGTACATACACAGACAGCACATCATGAGATTAACTGCCTTGGGGAAATACTCTCTCCACGGAAACGTTGCAGGAGAAAACATGTTTTGTCTTGTATGTGAGTTGGGGAGTAAGTTTGTCAGCCCGGGGCAACAAATTAAAAAGATTGTTTATACTATCCAACTTGACAGTGTTCGTTACAAGGCATTTCTCCTTCTCACTTTTTAATAATGATGATGGTAACTTTGTGGCTTTAAACAATGACTAATTTGTTCCCATGAGGCAAAAAAAAAAAAAACACTTAAGTGACAAAGAAAAAATAAACATTCTAGGAAATAAAGAATACAACGTTATTAATGAAAACTAGCATTCATACCGAATGAGGGAATATCAAAGACTACTGCTTTTTCAGACAACTTTTTCACTTGTACAACTCAGCAGCTGCTCATTTACTTTAAACAGACTCTGCTGGTAAACAGCAGCTAAGAATTTGCCCATAGAATTACTACTTGGAAAGAGTTTATTTGCAAGCACAGCTGAGTTTTGTTTCTTTTCTGCCTATTCTGGACCATTCCTACGCAAGATGTATCACCAGGAATTTGAGGTGATCCTTAGCTTGAAAATTATTTTGTTGTTGTTGTTCTCTTTAGATATCCCGTCTAGGTACCTTTGATATCAAAATTGTCTTGATGTAAAGCTGGAACAACATAGTGCTGAATTCGACCCATTTCTGCCACTTAATATAGGCTTTAAATTCATCCATGGAATGTGTCCACACTAGACCGAGAAGCCTCATGGCAATACTGAATTATCATACTGAATTGCCTCCATCCATTTGCTGGGGCTGCCAAAGTGAAATGATACGTGTCAAGGCAACCCTACACTGAAAAGTAAAAGATAGCCTCTTAAGTGTTCCATTTATAAAGCTTTTTATTCAGTCAGATTTAGTATCCCCTCTGAAATATATCACTTTAAGAAATTGATACCTTGCCATTACAAGATTTCCATGCCATATTCACTCAGCTTAGTAGTAAAAACAAGCTTTTGCTCTTTTCCCTTTGGTATAGCTGATGAAAACTGAGCAGTTCAAGGTCTGCTTCTTAGATCACCAGCACTAAGTATTCCATAGATCTGTAATCTTCTCCTGCAGGAAAGGTTAAAAGTCATCAAAAAAGGCAAACTGTTATTTCTATCAGTAAAATATTACAAGTGCATCATACTGCAAAGCAGAAATTGAAGGAAAAAACCCCAAACTACCTACTAATGCTCAGGATTCTAAGACTGATCTGCAAGACAAAAGCATTCATGTGGACTTTCTGCAGCCCTCTGCAAGGAATATCCCTCAAAGCAAATTATCAAAAAGAGAAATTACACTGTCACACTGCAGAACTTTGATGCATTTTTTTCTAATATGTGTCACACATGGTTCTAAAATTACAAATTCCATTATTTACTTCCTGTTTTATTTCCCCTAAATTGCTGTAGCCTAACACTTTTTTTTTAATCACTGGCAAGTGAGCTTGTAACTAACATATATAGTCTTTTTAACAAATCCACTGTTTGGCCCTCTATGTCTCAGTTTATGACAAAGGAATAACCTGCCCACATTTGGGATGCAACCTGTTTCAATTATTTTGGCCCTCTAAGTTGTAAAGTTTCTTTGGCTTAAAGTTTGTCAGACTTACTCTTTTGGAGAAGCAGAACATCTCCTCAAAACTTCATGATCATTTCTCTGATTATATTCTGATTTGCATGTCACTGTTTAGCTGAAGGTAGGTTTTTTTCAACTTCTGATTTGCATCAAAAATAGTTTACTGTTGTTTCCTTACACTTTAACTCTCTAAAGCAGCTATACATTGCTAGTCAGCCATGTCTGATGGAAGAAAGAAATTACATTCCGATCAAGTTGTTTCTTTTTAATGGATAATTTGACACATATTCTAGCTTGTAGCAATGTTAAACAGAGGAAAGTTTTTTCTAGGTATAAGGAATTTTTGCAGTTGCTTTCAGAAGAGAATCTGCAATAGAGTGAAAAGTTCAGTGATATCTTGTCAGAAGGAGCCCTACGCCACAGAATGCCACTTATACCAACACACCTCCATCTGTGTTTCCAGTTACAGATTGGAGCTTGCTGTTCACAACTCCCAAAAGCCTTCGTGTGGCCAACAGCTCATAGAAGCCTTAATCCAGGTAATCAAGGTCTCTTCTGGAGCTGCAGAATCAGGTCTTTACCAATCCCTGGACAAAATATGTCATTTACTATGGAAACCAGGATTTCCTTTTACATTTGCAATGTTCCCAGGCCCACAGCTGAAAAGTGAATTTCAGTCTACCATCTTAAATCTAAGAAAATTCCTAATTCTGAGAGAATTAAGTTTGACTTTCATCATTCCAGATAACTATGTTTTTGAGATTTCCAATGAAACTACAACATTAATACTTTCTGATGAAGCTTCACACTAGTATTGATTTTCAAAGCCATGAAAAAATAGGATGACTTAATAAAACATCCACTCTTGAGGATATAGTTCTTCAATATTAAAAATACTGAAGAAGCAGAAATGAGCACCAGTGATGTGTACACTTCCCAACTAATCGCTAGCATTTATAAGGGTAGGAATTTATGGTCTAGTAAGATTCCTCCTTTGTTAGCAGCTGCAGTAGAGAGAGAGGTTTTCTAGGAGTAGATCTGCAGAAACTTTACACAGCTGGGAGAAGACCTAGATTCTCAATTCAAAGATGCCCATTTTGTTCTGGTAAAAATCTCTTTACATGGCTGGGACAGTTAATGACATGGAGTTTTCTCCCTGCAATATTTTTTTTGAGAAGCCTGGGGGTGTGGGAGGAAATCTTTTACTAGACATTTAAAGATGCATCTAAGAAAAAGATAATTGACTGACTGAAAAAACTCAAGCAGTGGGCTAGACTTCTACCACAAAGTCCTGAGCCATTGATTTGGTAAATGAGTAATTGACTTTTCTTGTCTAACTGTAGCAGTTCAATGAAGCCACAATAATTCAAGGACCCAAGTCCTTGAGGACCAAGTATTAAGTCTCCCATTGACTTTAAAGTCAATGAATCAAGTCCCTACTATCCAATGACCTCCAAATTTTGCCAAGCGCAAAGCTTCGCGGATCACCCCATGTGCTGTTTGCTATTTTAATGTAGCTATTTAACACTAACGCTAGTGGGGCTTAAAATCTTAAGTTCCATTTTCATTTATCTTCTGAAGTTTGTGGGGTTTTTCTGTAAGCTTGCAAAATTCCCCATGCAATCTCGTATCAAATTCTAGTCATAGCTGCTAACTTTACATGCTCTTACCAACCTCATCACTTTATTGGTGCAAAGACTAGAAAGCAAGAAAAATTCCAAGAACAGGTAATACATAAAATGCATGCATCAAAACAGACTCTTTAACAAAATAAATCACTATTTTCACTTAAGTTAAAAACCTGAACACAAAACACTCTAATTTTGACATTGATTAGCCTCTAGTCAATCCAACTACATATATATTTCTACCATAACTTGAGAGTTTTACATGATTTTGTCACTGAATTAGTTAAAAACATTCTCAGAAACAGCAGTTTTGCTTGTAGACAAACATGGCTGGTATGTCTAACTGATATTCATTAACACATAATATATTTATAGCAAAATCAAGACAAAGCAGCAAGGCATCACACACACCTTAATGTTCTCTTTAAATATTTTTAAGTTCAATTATACTTTAATTCACTGTTACTAATAACTTTTGCTAAAATAATAGCAGCTCTTTGTATTACATTGACATTATAGAATCATAGAATGGTTTGGGTTGGAAAGGACCTTAAAGATCATCAAGCTCCAAACCCCCTGCCATGGGCAGCGACACCCTCCACTAGACCAGGTTGCTCAAAGCCTCATCCAGCCTGGCCTTGAACACCTCCAGGGATGGGGCATCCACAACTTCCCTGGGCAACCTGTTCCAGTGTCTCACCACCCTCACAGGGAAAAATTTCTTCCTCATGTCTAGTCTAAATTTACCCTCTTTTAGCTTATACCCATTACCCCTTGTCCTCTCACTACACTCCTTGATCAAGAGTGCCTCCCCACCTCTCCTACCCTTTCAGGTACTGGAAGGCTGCTATTA
>NW_010102521.1:0-7665 GCF_000699245.1 Pterocles gutturalis
AATTATAAGAATATAATATATTAAATTAAATAATTAGAATAAATATATAGGCTGTGTTAATTGTGGATCCAGGCTTGCATGGTCTGCTAAAGCCTGAAATGAAGGTAGTTCTCTGCCTGCCTTGCTGATAACTACTTCAATCTCAAGGTCAGGAGCACTGAGAGAACTAGATGTGTAACTGTTTATTCTGCTCTTGAAATCTAAGCAGGAAGAATACAAAACTGGTTTTCACACCCATGACACATTGACCAGCTTAGCTGAACTAGTCAAGGTGCAAAAATCCATTTTCAGCTGGTCTAGGCCAGCTGTAAATACCCATTCCAGATCACACTGGATGAGAAAAGTAGTTGGTATGTGTCCCTCTGAGGCACACTAGCCTTGGCTATCCTCTGGGAGATGTGCCTTCGACACCGTTCCCTGTCCATGCCGCAGAACAACCTTCGGTTTTCACAGCTCCCCAAGGCGCGTGCCCTCAAAGAGCGCTCACCAGATCCTGACCCGGGTCACAAATCCTCAAGTTCCGGAGTAACGTAAAATACACATCATAAATAGGCATGTCCCTGGCCTCCGCTTGCTCTCAGCTTTGCTTCTGTTTTCCTGAGCATGGCCTGCCTGATTTTCTCCAGTAGTTCAATCATATTTATTAGGAATTTATAGTTCTCTGTAGGGTTTTTATATTTAGCTGCCTACACTGGAAAACCGCATTTTTATAGATGTTGGATACCACACCTTTCTCTGTGGCTCCTTAAGGCTGGTTTTTTCCCCTTTTTGTGCTTTATATTTATTTTCTGTAGCTTAGCCCCGTTTTGTCTCTACCCTTTGTTCCCATCCACCAATACTGGAAATTGCTTATCAACAAAGCAAACACCAGGTCGTGTTTAAATGGCTGCAGTTCATCTGGAATTGGATCATCTTTGGCTATCGCAGCTGCTTGGCTCCATGGCTGACACAGAGAAGTCGGAAAAAAGAACAACTTTACAGCATTTGCAAAAGGCCAGCCGTCCCATTCAGTTTTGTAGAGGCAGAGATGAGAAGTGTCTCATCACAATCCTTGGTGTACATGCTCCCAAGGCTTGGTCTGCCATGTGTCCTGGTAGACTTTCTTTCAGGCTGATCAGGGTCAATGTTCTTCCCAGAGTTATTAATCTAAAGCACTGCTAGTCAATGATTGTCTCCATTATACAGTTATTTAAAGCCTGATTCTCCACGAGCAAACAGAGGTAGGAGAGGCCAAGACCTTCGTGACCTGACTGTTTGCCCTGCCGCAGGTAAATGGAAGGCAAACCATACCCGTCGTCTGCACCAAGGGCACCAAGGCTGTAAACCTGAGAGGAAAATCCCCTTGGTCTGTCGCATTCTTAAGGACTCACTACATATATAAAATAAAAGGGAATGGCAGTGATTCATTCTGAACACAAGTTCAGTCCGTTTAGACCCTTTAAAGTGATGAAAGAGGTTAATATCATTCACAGTGTAGACGAGAGAGCTTGAGAGAGCCTACCTCAAGTCTACAAAGAAGGTCTCTACTTGAAAACCCAATAGTATATGCAATTTATTTTCTCAGTGGATGAATTAGAAGAGCCCATGCAAAGTCAACTTCAAGCCAGAAATATGAGAAAAGACTTTATCTCCCCCTGTATATATGTCTACCTGTTCCACAGATCCTTCTAGGACCCAAAACCAACAGCAAAGCTCTGGGATGCCTTTATTCCCTGGTTCCTCCAATAGAGATTTTACGTTTGAATGATTTGACGGTTTAGATGGTGCCACACATCATGAGTGGTGGAGGTGGGGAGGAAATGTAGGCAGGGAGTCCAGGCTAGATGGGCTGTACAAGAGGCAGAAGTCCGTGTCTTTCACCAGCATTAAGCTTTCACACCTGCTTGATACGGATAACATCACAGCAAAGCTGAAAAACAGAACAACAAAACTGGGGGGGGGGGACCAGGGGACCCCGCAGTGTCTGGCAGAGGGAGAGAGGAGTGGAGCTGCCTAGATGCAAAACAAGTTAAGGATTAAACCAGAAAACTGCATGGCAGCTGGGTTTTTGCAGTCCCACCACTGTATCTCTTTGGGAAGTCTTTATTTACTGTCATTACTTTATTCGTATATATAAAATTTCTGCCAAGATAAGGAGCTGGCAGAGTGGATATCAGAAATCTGTGTGGTTCCAGGGTGGAGCTTGGTACTTTGGTGGCTGGGACTATATGGCTACATATAGGCATGCTTGTTATAGGCATGGACTAATCAAGGCAGGAAGGTATTTCTGGTATTTCTAGAGGTCTCTGGTCACACCCCCAACACAAAGTTCTTCTAGCTTTGAAGTCAGATGCAAATTCAAAATGGGTTCAAAGACTGGCTTTTTACCATTCTGCATTTCCCTTTGTTGTTAAACCATTTAATAGAGCCACCAAATTGTTGTTGATGCTCTGAAGAAATGGCAAAGCAGAAATTTTAGGATACTGAAGGTCATGTTACCACCTTTTTACACAGAGAGAGGCTAGGGCTTGGTAGGATGGAATGGTGTTCTCAAGGGTATGCATGGATCCCGATGAAACTTGGAAATAAATCTCAATGATCAGAGTAAAAAAACGCACAATTACTGCTAGTAATTTAATTCCCTATCTATTTTGCCACTATCCAGTTCCCCTTCTTCTACCCAAGCGTATACCGTTACTCATGAGAGGAAAAATAGCTCAAGAAAAAACATACTGAGAAAGCGGGATTTTGCTCTGAGTAGTCGGAAAACAAATGAGGTATAACCCAGTGCAGGAAATTTTAACACCAACAACAGCCCATAGCTACACAACAGCGCTGACGGTGGTGGAGTCAGAAGCTTTCATGCATGACCCATCTAATAACGTATCACTTCTTTTTATGAAGAATCTGGAACCTAGTAAAGGCTTCGTGTTCCCTTAATGGCCTTACTCTCAATTAAAGAAACCACCAACAGCTCATTAATACCTCATTAGAAGGTGTGAATACAAGATATAAAGGGAAGGTACTGAAAAAAAAAATTTAAAAAAGAATTGGAAAAAAGAATTGAAAAACCAAGGGGATCTTCCTTACCAATTTATCAGTAATGGTCAGATCTCATCCCTTTTGGCTTGCATACACCATCTCCTTTATTTACAGTGAGTCAGCCTGTAGAAATCTTATTTATTCTGTAGTTCTGGCACAACTGCAGATACCAGGGTTAGGAAATGATACCAGCCAAATTTCAGGATTTCTAATTCATGGGAAATTTTGGCGTTTGGTAATTTGCTTTTATTCTGACTAAGAAAATAAAATTCTTTCCTTCATTATTGCCTATGACTGGAAATTCTGACTAAAAAAACCTACTTCGGAAATATTGACCTGAGGACTATGGTGGGAATCTGCAGTATTTGTAAGGCAGATTTTCTTTTTGGTAGTAGATCTCCTTCAGATGTGCTATTCATCTCTTTTATTGCTCAGAAATATTTTTCTTACCATAAAGGAAAACGAACATGGATTTTGAACACATAGACTGGATGGAAAATTGCTTGTAAAGCAACGGCAAGAGGAGGAACACTAGGGACAGCTGTTACCTTTCAGCTGATGGACTGATCCTTCTAGCAAATTCCAAGAAAAAGGGTTCCACCAGATATCGCTGGTATGATGACTCCTTGGTGTCTTTCTTTTGCTGGCTATAAGGAACAGATCAGTCCACTACATAGCAGGGAAAAATTCATCTTAAATTCCTAGCACAAGAAGTGAGAATGTGGCATTAAAAAAATGCCCAAATTTAAGATACAAAATTAAGATTAATTTCAGAAAAAGCCTAGCACCTGAGCACAGAAGTCACAGTGCATATAATCCCAAAAGTCATCCATGAGAGCAAAACCTGAATCAAGTCATCTGCAGCAAGAACAGCCCAGTGGGAAATTGAGATTTATCATTTGCAAATGATAAATTGAAATTTTTGAATAACAGGTCACAACCTTATGCCTTAACCAGAAGTCTCGTTAATCAAATCTTCTAGTGTTGGGGTAGTTCAGTAAAGATCCTCATCTTCATATAGCACATAGGACACCAGGAGGCAAAGATGAGACAGCGCTGATGCCATTTTGTTGACCAAAAACTTCTGAGTGAGTTTTTTTCAGATTCCCCAATGTCAATGGAGATAAACAGACTCTCTAGCATATAACTCATCTCCTTGTGAGATAGATATTCCTGTTTGGTCAGTGATTCAAACCCTGAAAGTGACTCACGCCCTTGTCAAGAGAGCTGGAGATGGCCAGGCTGAATGTATGTATCTCCACTGTGGTTATCTAAGGGAAATGAATCTCATCAAGCTGCAGGGGTAAAGTTGACATATAAATTAAAACATCAAGGTCCATGAGGGCTCAATGCCACCTCTGTGTTCCAATTATTTCCATTTAGTCAGACAAAAAAACAGCCTTAAAGATGGGAGATAAATCTAAAAATGGGTATCTTGATATAGAGAAACTAACTTGCTTTATGTTGTCAGGTGGTTGACGAAGAGGATCCTATTGGAGGATGGTTGTAACTTCCCACCACAAATCTTTTCTTCAGTGGAAAGACTTGATGAAATGATTCTTTTCAATGAAGAAAGAGAAGCAAATGGTGACCAGATCTTCTGGCTGCCACACTGCACCCCACAAGCTCCAAGGGTATATCAACCAACACTCCTACTACAAAGAGTCCGAAGACAAAGTCTGCAGCCATGAATGTCTGAATATACTCACCCAGCTCAGCATCTGGATTTCCAGAGATGCTGAAAAATGCAGAGGAAGGTATGCACCTGGAAAAAATAATAAAAAAAAAAAATCAACAACAAAAAATAAGCAAACAGCTTGGGACCCATCCAGCTACCAGACTGATGCTCTTTGCGATTCCCCATGAAAACCTTGTCAGCAGCAGTGCTTCTCAGCTAGCATGGGAAGGCCGTGATCTAAAGCCTGCTGAAGTTAGTAAAAAGACTCTCATTGACCTCAGCAGGCTCAGTTTTATCCTCTGAGCCCAGGAGAACTCTAGCTGTGGTTTAGAAACTGCTGGTGGTCTGTGTGCCTGCGGTGAGTGGGCTGCACATGGGCCATAGAAGCCTATTAAGCCATAAGACATATGAGCTACCAAGTCTGCATTTCCTAAGCTTGATTGGGTGTGCAGTGGTTTGGGAGAAAATTTGAGGGTTGGCAGAGCTCTTCCAGCAAGTTTGGGAATTAGTGATCTGGTACCTTCTCTAAAAGCTTTTCACATTTAACATGTGCCAGGACTGTTCCCTGTATTCTGACAATTATTTCTCTGAGGCTGGGCATAGCTGCTTGACCTTGTTCCAGTGTCTGCTTTCCTAGAAATCTTTTATTTAGCCCTAGGGAGCAGATAAAACTCAGACCTGTAGCCTCAACCAGTATGTCTCTTTCCACCACTGAAGCGACAGCTCAGAGCATCAGTTCACTTTTATTTTTTTTTGTGAATTTTTTCTCTCTTTCGTTCCATGGGGTGCACAAGCCATAGGTGAATACTTTCGCAAACTGTTTTAACTTTCCCTTCCCTACATAATTAGAAGTGGATGAACTCCTAGTCACCCTTTACTTGATTGAGGGAAAATTACCTCATGCCCAGTCGTTTCTGAGTGAAAATCCCCTGCTGTTACAACATCTCCCTTTTACAGGAATCCCAGTTAAAACTAAGAATTTCCTCTAATAATCTTCACACCAAACTTCCCCTGTTTGGCTCAAAGAGATTTTAGAGGAAAAGATTTCAGCCCACAAATTCACTCTGGGATGAAAATCAATCCGTTTGGGTTTTTAACATCTCGAGTGTGGACATCACAACTGTGGTCCAATACTTTAACGCTGGTCTTAGAAATACCAGAGAGAATACGAGCGCTCTACCCATCAGGTCCGTGCTTACACATCCAAGGGCTTCATTAGCCCTCACCCGCAGCCCTGCAGAGCCATTCCAACACCACAATCCCAAACTGGTCAGGGCTGCTTCTTTCCAGGACGCTGTCTCCAATCTTGTGTGACTTGCATTCTTCATTTTCCCAATTATTGGCCATGACTTTGGCTGCGTTAAAATCGTCGGCTGCGCAAACGAGCTGCCCCAGCAAGCGATCCAGACCGCTTGTGTGTATATCTGACCTGTTTCTGGTGATTTTCATCGCTTTACTGGAGCCTGCGACATTTACAGGTTGTGCCAGCAATAATTTTCCACTTCTCTTAGATGAAAAAAAGATGTTGATAAAGGTGTTGGATAGCCTTGGATTGGTGTGGATTGCTGTGGGACCCCTTCTAGGTGTATTTCTGGCAGATTATGAGTCCCTGTACAAGATATTTTCTGAGCTCTATCAAGTAGCCATTTTTAGTCCACTCAAGACAAAGATTTTAAGTCCTGTAAGCACAACCGGTAATCTCTTTGAAAATTATTCCTTTTTTTTTCCCATTTCCCTTCCCCGCCAAAGGTTTCCTACACAACACAAAGAAATAATTCAGCATTGAGGGTGACAGGGAGGGATGGAGAGCTTCATCAGGAGCTGGGAAGGAACACCAGGCACTAGGAATCTGCTCTGCTGATGATGATATGGTGGGTTTCCCTTGGCAGCTCACCTGCTTTTGGAAGTGCCAGGTTCTGCCCAGGTTTTCCTTCCCCGCTGGATTTTGTAACAAAAGCCAAATTAACTATTCAAACTGCTGTGGAGAGGCAGGAGAAATGTCTCTGGCAAGACCGAGCATCTTTTAAAATTATTTCAATTGTTTCTCTTTAGTGAAAATGAGGACCAGGGAGCCAGACCCCATTCAGCAGCCCTGTACAATGTGGCTTCCATCTATTTTTTGTGTAGTCCTAACGACTTGGCTGCATCCCTCTCCCCTACCCCCATCTCCCTTCTCCCTACCAATCTGAGTCTTCAGTTTCTCAGGGAGAGTTTTTCTCCTTAATTCCAAAAGGGACTTTAAGCAGGGGTTAACCCAGCTCTGTAGGATCTTGGCCATCCCACGGTGAGACAAGACTTGTTTCCTTGCAAAGGCTGGATGTGATCTCTGAGTGTTGAGTCCATGTCTCACCATCCAGGCCAGAGAAACCTTTTCATTTATGGGATGTGAAGATAAAGGAAGGGAGCCCCGCCACCACGGTTGGAAGCTTTGGGTAGAAGCTGTTGAAGGCTGATGCTTCTGCAGTGATCGTGTGGGATTAGAGAAGAGGTAACAAGGTCTGCAAGACATTAAAGTGTATCATAGGATAGTCTGGCAAAAAGCCAATCAGCAACTCCTTTAACAGACCTGTAGCTAAAGCACGTTGATTTTCAAGGATCTCGTGGCCATGCTTTCTCTCTCTCCTGTTCCCGTATGCCCACATTTGTCTATCCACCCCCACACACACCTATCTGGATAAACAGTCGTATTCCCGACATTCATTCCAATCTCCAATTATCCTATGACCTTATGCTGCTGTGGCAGACAGATATTAACTTTCCTTTCGTTTGTCTGCCTGGCTTTCTTTAAATAGTGGCAAGTAGCGCTTCCTCCTCTCATCACTCAAAGATCAGACAGTACACAGAAACTTTAGATTTTTCTTCCTGATACTCCCATCCGCATTTCTCACTCCTCTGTGAGGCATTTTTAACCAAACATGTTGACACCTAGAAAGGGAGAAAGTAAAATAAAATAAAATAAAATAATA
>NW_010102522.1:0-6978 GCF_000699245.1 Pterocles gutturalis
AGAGACTCTTTTCCAGCCATCAGAGTATTTCCAGGATGCTCTGACACTAAGAAATTGGATTACTGTAGGGGGAGTGCATCTCTGATTGCTTTAAATTCCCTTCACAAGGCTGAGCAGTGCCCACTGTCATTGCAGGTACTTCTCTCCCGATGTGCCTTGAAAAAAAAGCCATCCCAGTTCAGAGTGCAGGTACGTACAGTAGCTCAAAGGGAAAAAGAGGTATTCATCTTTTCATAATGATTTATCTTTGAGATGACTACTAAACCTACCAGTTAGGAAAATCTGGTGACCTTCCCTTGCTAGAACTCAGTACCAGCACATTTTGGTGAACTGGAGCTTGGGTCAATTTTCTTCTGGCTGGGAGAAACATTTGCTGTTTCAGTAGGCTTTTCTTCTCTTTTGCCTGAACACTAAAGCTACAGTGATCGCAACTGGGGACAGCAAACTAAGACCGAGAAAGAAGTTTTGAGTTGGGATTTAATAATTATGCTGTGTTCTAAAGAGTAATGGGGCAGTTCCAAAGTCCTTGGTTAGTCAAAACAATAATAAAGTCAAAAGAAAATAACAGAATAAGACATGGGATGCTTACAATAAGAGCTACAAAAAATGGGCTAACATACATTAGCCTTGTCACCTTATGTGAAAGTGGGTCTTGGCAAAGTTCCTGTCAAACAATTGTTTTAAAACACTGCTGTCAATGCATTCCGACTGCTGCAGTGGTTGTTCTGTTTTTGTCAAGTTGGCTTTGCCCTGTGTATACTAGAGACGGAGGTGGGAACATTACAATGGGCAGACGGTGAAGACCGAAACACATGGAACTAAGCTGCCGAAAGGGCACTGGAGTCTGTCTTTCCCCATCCTCAGGCTAGATTTTATTTATGGTCTGGACTGAATATTACCTGGGGAATGTTGCACCTGAATTTTTTAAAGTTTTATTTTTTTTTAATTTTATTGGAATACAATCCCTACTAAAATACCCACATGTTTAAAGATTACATCTCTCTGTCTTTTCTCAGTGGAAATTCTTCTGACAAACTTTGTTAAACAGGCTTCTGAAGGTCTGGAGACATGTCATCTAGAGACATCAGAAAAGTGAATGTACAGATGCTAAATTCTTTAGAAACAAATCTCACTAGAAAACAAAACAAAAATACACCCAGAAGGACTGAATACATGAATAGCTTAAGGTATTGATAATGGATTTGCACATCTCAATCAGTGGCTCAGACTCAGCACAGGTTGATAACAAGGGGGGTTCCACCCTTCAAGCAGTGCCTAAATACACGCAGCCTCTTCTCTAAGGCTGATGTTACCAGATGTCACTTAGTGAAGACACCTGGGCACTAATTCCTTTAAGACTCCATGTGTTTTTAATGTTTCTTCATGAAATTGACTGTGAAAATCCCATCTGTGACTTCTTCTGGTGTTACCTCACTGCACCTTAGTTCATCTAATTGCAGCAAGCTCAACTACCCTGTGACAGCATCCCATGCCCTCTGATCTGTGTGAAATAGCACCAGGGGGATGGCGTGGCCATGGAGAGACTTACAGACACACATGGACTTCTCTGGGACCAGAGTCGAGCTCTAAAAGGACAAAATGAACAACAACATCACCAACAGAGAAAAAAAAATGCATGAGACTTCTCACAAGGTTGTGCGGAAATTGATTAGATGATGGCCCAAATTCCAAATACCCTCATTTCTCCTGGAGTTCAGTGTTTACAAAGCACTGTGAGTACCATTTGTGCAAAGCAGTGCGATTACATACCAGTCACAGCTGGGGATGTTGTTAAGTAAAGTGGTCAGACAGAACTGATGGAGATGTTAATGAACCTGACTAGACAATTGAAGACATTTTTTTTTCTGCTAGAAAATACTACCTCATCAAAACCCAAGCAGTTCACAGAAACATGTACTTTCCAGTATAAATGTCCCCAGAATGTAAGAGAGTGGCTGATCTACTTAATGTAAAGATCTGAACCATTTTTTATGGAGCTGAAGAAGGGAGTTTGCTTTATTCAGTGCTCATGTGAATATAATGCCTGACCCAGCTGTTGGCAAGTGACTGACTGGAGTTTACATTTTTTTGCAGAGAAAAATTTGTAATGGTTCATTTTTTTTTGAAAGGATATTGAAAAAACATATGGGTAAGAACTATCTCTTTTTTTCACTAAATAAATAGTTTGTTTTCTTTACAGCCCTTATCATTACCCAGAACTCATTTGCTAGACATTTTTCCAAAAGAAAAGTTAGAAGCATTGAAATATTTCTACTGGAAATAAGATCCCCCTCAGTTAATGCTTGGTAAGCCAAACCATCATCACTCTCATGCATTTCAATAGTAATTCTACAAGGAAGAGGATTACAGAAAGGGGTGTGTAATGAGGATGTTTCAGGCTGGCTCAGTTGCATGTCCTGGGCTGTTTAGTACTCTTTCTAATGGTTTTCAACATAGTATTAAGTTATTCTGTGGAAAGAGAACTAAGCCCATTTGGACTGAGCACCCAAGGGACTGGACTGCCTGAGTCAGCTAATTATATGGGATGGTCTCCAAATAAAGGAAGAACAGATCTATATTTACATTGGACCAAATGAATACATGAGGGCCTTTCTTTTGATTTCAATAGGCTTTAGAAGATGCCTCTGCTTTGGAAATCTGCCTAGTACAGTTGATCAGTCATCTTTTCAAAAAGGTTTTATTGTATTCCAGAGGAGCAAGAAAACAAACGAAGCCCCCCGAAAACAAACAAACCAACCAACCAACAAACTGCCTTTTGCTCTATTATGCCAGAAGTAGTAACTCAGATATTTGTATTTTTACTTTCCAAGGTGTAACATTTTTGTTTGTTTGTTTGTTTCTTTTCCAACTACACTCACCCAAATATAAAACATTTTTCTCTTAGCCCCCTGTAAATGCCAACTAGGGCAATTATCCTAAGCTTGCATTGACATGTGATGTTTCACTTGTAAAGGAGACTGATCTAAGCCTGACAGACTCTGCATCTAGAAGCATTTATAGCTGCCAAATCTAATGAAAGTCAAGTGATTGATCTTCTAGGTAGCAGCTGCAGCATCCTCCAGAAACTAATTTAAGATGAGACCTGTGGCAAATCCACAGAAATAATGTTGCTTAGATGCTCATTTTACTTCCCATTTTTATTTTGGTTTGTTTAAACACAATAGGCTAAGAGAGGATAATAAAGTTGTAGAAGCAGATGTGAGAGGAGAATTTGTCTCAACAGGTGTAACACTATTCATAAGGAGCTGGAATGGATTGGACATTCAGAGAATCTTATCTATTTTGAGGATTTTGTGTACCCCCAACCCCAAGCTGCAAATATTTTCCTGACAGTGTTTTGGCTGCTTGTGTTATGTATAGCTGATGCTTGTTATTTGTCTTGTCATGCAGCTGCTCTCTGTTTTGGTTTATTAATATACTCAATATAGCAAATCATCTGTCAGGTTGCAGATGCATTTAAGTCTTTCTTGTGATTTGGTCTGAACTGCCTCCTGCATATGCCAGAGTGTAGATGATAAACTATAAAAATCAGCCCAGACCACAGAACTTTGGTTTGTATGAGACATGGGTCCTGAAAGTATCTTCTTTTCAAGCACAAAGTAATCCTGCCTGTGACCCTGTATCACAGTGGAGCATCATTTATATTATTAGTGTATGACAAGAAGACAATTTAAAGACCTATTCTAAGTGGTTTAAATTCTTCATTCTCTTGAAATTTGCTTGCATATTAATGGCTTGTAGAATAAAGCCAGTGAGCCAAAAATGAGGCAATTTAAATTAGAGGTTTGTCCAATATTATCCTGCTGTTTTGAAAAATGAAACCAAGTATTTGTCAATGTTTCTTATTCTCACGGGTTTTTACAACGGTCCCCAAATCTAAGGCATTCATCATTTTCTTATTTCCTGCATAGCTAGCTCTACATATTTGGGGCAGTACCAATATAGTGACATTCAAAAAGAGTGAAGCTGTCTGGATATGTCTATGCAAAATGCTCACATACCAATACACTGTCATACATATGTTTAGGAAGACTTTTTAAGATGGTTTCGAGAATGCTGTTTCCATGTGATTTGAACAGTCCAAAAGGCTACATTGTGTTATCAAATCTAAACTGCACCTGGACAATATTAACCTGAGCGTGACAGGTAGAAACCAAAAAAAGGAAGCCACAAGCTGCTTCTGTCAGTATTGTTTGAAAGGGTAAAAAATGCTGTCAGGTGCAGATGCTTTCAACTATTCAGAACTTGAAGTACATTTTAAAGAATAAAAATTGCAATGGTGAACCTTTATTGACAAAGGGCTTAGGAGAAGAGTAGACAGGGATTACGAGGACTGCAACTAACCAGAAATAGAGGGTAGAAGAGAAGAGGTAGGGCTGAGGCTGATGTTGACATAAGAGTGAGGGGAAAGATACTGGTGGATCTGAAAGGGAGATCCTGCATGAGCTGGTGGGGAGGGTCTCTGGTGCAAGAATGTGACTGGAAGCATCCCTCCAATGTGGGGGCACGGCTAAACCACTCTTCTCCTTTCCTCTGCTGATCAGATATCTGGAGGTCTCCTGGCTGGAAAGCGGACAGACTGATCCACTTCCATTGTCCACAGCACACGTGCTGGTACCTAGAGAAGCTCCACAGACTGTGTGTGGGAAATTGGCCTCTAGTCTGGGGGATACTTTGACCTACTCTGAACCTGCTCATTATTAATAGGGTGGGGGACTTAGCCTCAGGGTGTTGGACACCTCTTCGAGACCTCCAGACAAGTTATAATTGTCTTGTATGTCTTTGGGTCTTGCACCTCTCATTATCTCCCTCACATGAGAAAAAGTACGAGGTCTTTTATCCTTCAGAGGTGTTGAGTGAAGGGAGAGAGCAATAGTCATCAGAATGAGAGATGCAGCAGCTATTAAAGACCTGATTTGATGTCATCTAATAAGCTGCTGGCCATGACGTGCCTACACAGCAGGAAGAAGTGTCAGTTAGCAAAGATCAGCTTTTTTTTTTAATGGCCTTACTACTAGTACTAGTAGCTCAATAGCACATAATGGCAAGGGAGTGGTGGAAGAAGTGCTGGAAGTGGGAGGAGAAGGAGAAGTGCACGTTGAGGGGAAATTACTATAGAACAAGACAGAAGTGCCAGTTTCCCCCAGTTAGCTACCAGGCTCCCTGCTGATAAGCCTGTCAAAATCTGTGACTATTGACCAAGGCTGTATCTATATAGATATCATAGATATGCAGATAGACTCGAGCTCAGCCTGTCATGGCTGTAACCTGCACCAGCACAGAGCAGACCTGATTCAGAAGCACATTCATGGCAGAGAGCAGGTCCCTTTGCATAGACCCTTTATCCTCTTGCCCTGAGAGTGGACAAGGCTTGAGGGAGGAGGACCTACGATTCCCTGTCGATGCATGCCAGATGGTTTGGGGCAAGCTGGTTTGCTGTTCCTTGTGCTGCTCTATTCCTAAGACTGAGACTGAGATGCGAAGCTCAAATCTACCCATGTACTGTAAGAGAGTCACCAGCATCAGGAGTGGTAATGAATCTGTGTATTGTCAGACAGATAAAAGGGCACCTTGAGACCAAAGGGAGAACTTAATTTGCTCAACTTCAGACAATAATAACACTCTTTACTATCATTCTATAAATTTTAAACTGAATAAATGTGGTATTTATATTATTATTATCTAAAACCAGATCTTTGCATTCCAGAGCTCAAAACTGAGAGATTAGGGACTGCATTCAAGCACTACTGTTTGCCACACCTTAATTCATACATTTGTAAGAGAAGGAATATCTATTACATTGAGTTCTGTTTGTTGCTGGTCAGTAGAAATATGCCTTTATGGTAGAACTGACTTCTGTTCACTAAGTGAATAAATAAATACCATAAATCTAATTTTGTGGTTATTAATTCAAACCAATTAAAATGTTATCTACTCATTTAAAACTAACCAGTGACACAATGCCCAGCACAAAAAGTACATCTCTAGACTTAATGTCTCAAAAATTAATAAGCATTAATTCTTCATTAAGGTGCACGATACTGGCTGCCTGTTTTATTTTTCTGCTGCACTTCTCTTTCACATTCATAAAAAGAGCAGCAAAAGTGAAAAATAGCTCGAAGATTTTAATATATCTTCATCAAACGAGACTGACATAGTCACTGCTTATTGTGCTGCCTGACAATGAGGGCAGACTTCAGATGCTAAATGTTTCACTGTCAGCAGAAAAAATTATTTTACAAGCTTAATAGACCTAATAAGGTGCAAGATGTTTGCGCAAATTATTTGTTTGAAGATCTCTGATTTTAAGAATAAAATAAAATCCAGAATATATTTACATATATTTATTTCATATATTGATCTATTCATTTCCACATTCTAAGGCCATATCTTCCATACATGCATGTGACTTTTGCATACACATTTAAAGAAGCCATGCACATAACTATGTCAATGTGTATTCAGTAATCAAGAACCGTTGCAAAGTGACATTCTTGCCGCTGGTAACATTTAGTATTTTTATTTCTATCCTCCAAAAAAATTATTTTCCCATCAGTCAGACCTACTAATGAAAAACCTAGACTCTGCCATCCATGCATAAACATACTAGTTGACTGGGAGAGAAGCGATGCTAGATCTTATTCTCATGAATAAGGAGGGTCTGGCTGAAGGGGGGAAGGCTGAGGGCAGCCTTGGTTGCAGTGACCATGAGGTGGTGGAGTTCAGGATCTCATGTGGCCGTAACAGAATACCGAGCAGAATTGCAACGCTGGACTTCAGTAAGGCCAACTTTGGCCTTTTCAAGCAATTGCTAGGGGAAATCCTGTGGGACAGGGTACTTGAAGGGAAAGGGGCCCAAGATAGTTGGTTAGTGTTCAAGTAGTGCTTCTTCAAAGCTCAAGATCAGTGCATCCCAGTGGGTAGAAACTCGAGAAAGGGTGCCAGGAGACCTGCATG
>NW_010102523.1:0-1464 GCF_000699245.1 Pterocles gutturalis
GACCGGGCAGTCCCAGGACACGGTGGCAGTGACACCCCGATAGCACCCACGAGAAGGACGGGAGGACACGGGCGGGGGCTCGGCGCTGACACTGGGTTTCTCACCAGGCTGCAGGACCTGACCCTGTACAACCCTGAACGGACCATCACGGTGAAGGGCTCCATCGAGAACTGCTGCAGGGCGGAGCAGGAGATCATGAAGAAAGTGCGGGAAGCCTACGAGAACGACGTGGCTGCCATGAGCGTGAGTGGGGTCGGGTTAACCAGAGCCCGGGGGGGAGTACAGCAAATATCCGAAAAGACAGTGTCAGTGTGCTGCGGATAAATTAATTTACTTTTTTCCATAAATTCCAGCTTCAGGAGGAATTTTGAAAATGACGCTGTTGAAACAGGATGCTAAGGGGGGGGCTCCATTTCACATATCAGGCTGCACACCTTATTTTCATAAAAACGCAAAAAGGAAGGAAATAAAACTACACCAGAAATAGTGATTTTTAAAAACTTGGGTGTTTGTACCCCAGACTTTGCAAGGAAGATTTACCGGCAGCGTTACCGGGTTCTGTGGGTTGAAGGCACCAGCCAGCTGCTCACGTTAGTTAACCTGGTGCGTTGGTTTTAGCCGTGATTTTGTGGTTATTGGAAGAGCACGGTAGCGTGCTATTACTTAAAAAATAGCAAAAAAAATACATAAAACAGATTTTTTAAAAAAAATGAGCATCCAAAAAGTTAAAGATACTTGATAACTTAATAATAAGAAGAAATTTTGTAACCCTGACCCACCTCTTGTGTCTCTGGAGCATGGGTTCCTGGTACCAGGCAGCTTGCAAAATACCCCAAATCCCCAAGTTTTCAAAATCCCCTGCGCCTCGGTTGCCGGGAGCTCTCGCAGAGGATGTCCCGATGACGACAACGACCGTTTCTCTCCTCTCGCTCGCAGTTGCAGTCTCACCTCATCCCTGGCCTTAACCTGGCGGCAGTGGGGCTCTTCCCCGCCTCCTCCAACGCGGTTCCCCCTCCGCCCAGCAGCGTCTCCGGCGCCGCGCCGTACAGCTCCTTCATGGTACGTGAGCGCCCGGCGCCTCGACCTGCTCCTGTCCCCAGCTGGGGGGTGTCCCCGGTGTGGGGAAGCCCCTCGCGGTGGTC
Source organism: Pterocles gutturalis (assembly GCF_000699245.1). Classification (NCBI taxonomy): domain Eukaryota; kingdom Metazoa; phylum Chordata; class Aves; order Pterocliformes; family Pteroclidae; genus Pterocles; species Pterocles gutturalis. The sequence goes on from NW_010102523.1 coordinate 1,143, forward strand.
GGGGTCGTGTCTCAGCATCCCATGGTGTCAGTGGGTGGGTTGGGTCCAGCGCCGGGGCAGGATTTGGCCTTTGAAACTGTTGGAAATGTGGGGGTGGTGCTCAGAGCCTTCAAGAGGGGTGCTGTCACCTGGGGGGGGACTTGGGGCTTTGGTCCTCATGGTGGCACCAAGCCTGAATGGTGACACTGAGGCTGAATGGTGGCACTGAGGCTGAATGGTGACACCGAACCTGGATGGTGACACTGAGCCTGAAAGGTGGCACTGAGCCTGAGTGGTGACACTGAGCATGAATCGTGGCACTGACCCTGGATGGTGGCACCCT
>NW_010102524.1:0-7635 GCF_000699245.1 Pterocles gutturalis
GGTGGTGGTCCTGACACCAAGACACACACCTGGTTAAATCTTGCAAGTGTACTAGGTTAAGCTTTCAAGCTAACAGGAAGGTAAAATTAAAGTTATTTAAGAGAAAGAGGGAACTGCCAAAATGAAAAAGACTGCCTGAGGCAACTGGCCACTGGGCAGAGCCTAAGGAGCGTTTGAGCTGTATGGTCTGAGAGGTTTCCATGGGACTAGTTGTAAACATAACAGCATTAGGAGAATTTGTAGCAAACTACCTGTCAGCAAAAAGCAGCTGACAGTGAGAAAGGCAATCCTTAGTGGGGTGCTGGGAAGAAGCCAGATAACTTCTTTTGAATTTCAGAGAAGACAAGTTGCCTGGATTCATTTCCACAGTGTTAAAGGAGTCAGGATGGTGAATATGTTCTTTGTAAATAAAGAGGATTGCACCAAAATAAATGATTCATTTTTGTCTCTTAATAAAAACAAAAGAGCAGGTTTTGAATATCATCCTGAAGTGGTAAGACTCGTCTTTATATTTGTATTCCTCTGTACAGTATAGTGTCAATTTTTTTTCACCTGTTAAAACACAAACTAACCTCCCATTCCCCAAAGCCCTGTAAGAAAGAAGTGAGGGGGTTTGGGTGCAAACAACAAAAATGCTTAGAAACTTGGAAGAACTCTGCTGTGAAGAGAGAGTAAAAAGGTTTGAGGGTTTACAGTAAGAGCTCTTTGAGGCAAATGCAAATGCTCCTGTTTAGTTCCTCAGCTTTTCTCAGAGTTGGAAACAGTTTTAGTGGCTCTGGGTAGACAACATTGGCCCAGATGAGTCACCTGCAACAGGGGAAGCATAAAGGAAACTAAGTCAGAATTGTTCTTCCTCCAAAGAGCAGGGAAGCAACTCCTAGCAGGCATATATAGTACCCTTCTCTTATTCTACTCCTTCTTTCTTCCTAAAGTTCTGTGTATTTACAGTTGAATGTTGATCATGTCTCCTAAAAATTATATTAATTTATGGTAACAATAATCTTGTTTGATTGTAATGTATAGAGCATTTACTGCTGGTCTGTAGACAGCTGTTGTCAATATTGTTGGTATTCTTTCACAAAGGGATCTGCTTCTACAAATTTCCAACTTCTCCTTGCAAATATATTAAATATACAGTTTTTTCAGATCTGATTTTTAGGTACATTTCTTTATGTATGCAATTGAGTATTAGTAAAAAGGGATTTATATCATGCCTGAATCTATTCCAAGAAGTTTGCATCTCACTTTGCCCAGCATGGATAGTACATGCCTTCTAAAATAACAACATTGACCTTTTTCTCTAACAGTTAGTGTTGATAAGATAGATAAGTATTCTTTCTTTCTTAAAAAAAAAAAAAAAATGAGGACACTGAATTTTCCTATACATGGATGACTCCCTGCTAAGGACAGAGCTTTAATAATTCAATGCAAAGAGATTGCAACGATCAGTGTGACTGGAAATTAGTTAACTTCACCAACTAATTTTTTCAGTGCCTGCACTACTAATTGGTTTACTGTCTCAGCAGAATATGTTCAGTGCTGTGAATGTCAGTATTGTTGCTATCAACAAACTCTGTGGCGAACTTCTCCACTTTCTGTAGATATTTGTACATACATTCCTTGGTGTCATACCTCTGAACAAACGGTGGCTGTGCAGTTCATCTGGGCACCTTCTGGGCTTCTCCCTCTTCTCTGGGTAGAAGGAAATAATAGGAGGTTCACAGCGACAAAGTTGGCATATGTATGCTTGTTTCTTGAGGAACCTGTGAATACGAAGTAACAGTGGAAATATAGGCTGGGAAAAAAAAAAACAAACACAAAATCAAAAACCCTTCAGAAGAAAGCATGGGTGTACGACAGTCTACAAAAAGGTAGCGTTGTTATTTTTTCTCAACGATGTAACGATGTGATGTTTATCCTTCCTGGAGCTATAGTTTTTGTTGTCCCAACAATTCACAAACAACGGTTGAGAGTTAGTGTGACCTGATATAAACTAAGCTCATTACATTCATTTTCAACAGATAATTAAAAATTAACATATAATCTTTGGCTTTCCTTTTTTCTTCAAGTATTGACAGAAGTTGCATAGAAACATACCATGTGGGGAAAAAAAATGCTTTGAAATGCAAAATTTAATTAAAATTAATGTGATGTTATTTTAAGACAGTTGTATAGTAGCAAAAGTACTATAAGAAATGTGAATATTTGAACAGACCATTGTTTTTATCCATGCTGTTCAATTTATACACAAGTAATTTCTGGAAAACAGAATACCATTTGAAAATTTGCTTGTAATTTATTGGATTGAGTGCACCGTGGCAGTTAAATTGTAACATCAGTAAACTACCCTAGACTGCTTTAACAAGCCATTGACCCACATGTAATTAACCAAAACGAAACCGCAATGAACCCTGTAGCTTGAGCTTTTTTTGGCTTTCTGTGATCCACATACATTTCGAAAATCCCAGTTAATGATACTTATCATATCTAAATAGCTGTGGTTTCTTAGTCTTTTAGTTGTGCAGCCACGGTCAGAAATATGACTGGAGGAGACAGGAGGAATAGCATGTCCCGGTTAGGAGAAGTTTGGGTTTGGAAACAATCATTTGCTTCCTGGTGTTATAGGTGCCCTTGTGCAAATTGCTTCACTGCGTTGGGCCATCAGTTCCCCCATCTGTAGAATGCAATCAGTTGTAGAAGTTGTCTTTGTATGCTTTTCATTAAAGATGCTGTTGCTATTATGTAGGGAGACTATTCTCATGACTGTTTTGCTTTGTTCCCCAAAATTCCTGTTTGTCCCTAGGCAATGTATTTAGGCATCTGTCCATTTAGGCAGGAAAAGCGAGTGAAATGGACACTGGATTGCTCTTTTAATTTTTGTCTGGGTGCATTGCTAATAATCAGAGATACAAACGTGGTGTGAAATACAGTCTGTTATTTTAGTGGGGTATATTTAATTTGTATTCCAATATCATGAAAGTGAAATATCTCATATGCATTGCGTTTTCAGCTTGATTAAAACCAATCACCTATTTCTTAGGGTTTTATGCTTTCTGAGTGTGTTAATGATGTACAATACTGATTCTACATTACTTTTTACCTGCTAGAATAATTTATGCCTTCACAAAGTTAAGGAATAATATCTCCAGAACATGGGAGTATGTTACAAAAGTACTGTACCTATGAGCATGTGACCCACATGCAAGTATCAGACAAGAATTTTCACTTAATACCTTAAAAATGTCTCTTAGTAATATTCCTGAACTTGTCCTCTTTCCATTCATATGGAAAGCAAGTCCACATTGTTAATGACTAAATCAACCATGCATGAAATGTCCAAGTTTCACCTCTGCTTAGAGCATCCAGGATACTGTAAGCTCATAGAAAACAATGAACATAAATCATTTGTGAAGAAAGGGAGAAAAGAGGAGCCAGAGAATTACAGTCAGTAAATTCCAAGAAACATCCTTGAACAAAAACTAAGCTGTTTATAAGCACCTATGAAAGAAAAGATTAAAAGCCTAGGTGTTTTTTCAGGAGCCAAATCACATAAAAAGAACATGTTTTTCTTCCAAGGCAGGATAAAAGTCTCTTTGAATGGAGGGGAAAGCATCTGATGCTTGTACAGCTTGGCATTATAAAGGCTTTAACAAGTCTGTCACATGATACTTTAATAAATGAGGCAAGGAAGCATTGTCTTGATTACATAGATGTGGAGTAGGTGCAAACTGGTCATAAAAATGTACTTAGATGTTCATTATCAGGGTATTATCTACTTGTTGACTGTAGTTAACTGTATTAACTACAGGTTAACTTCAAAGATTTGTGCTAGCTCTGGAACTCATTAGTGTTTTTATTAATGACCTAAGTTACGCAATTAGAGAATATATCTATTAAATTTGCAGATGCTGGAAGCCAGTTTGCAAGTGTGTTGCAGGCAGGATTAGAGTTCAAAATAATCCTTGGAAATTGAAAGGAATATCTGTACTGCTGAATGCAAGCTTTTTACCTGGTAGAAATAATCATCTTCACAGAAACAGTGTGATAAAAAAGCTGATTGTACTACAATTCTTCAGAACTGATCGATGGCTTAGAAAGGTTCACAGGCTGAATGTGAGTCAACAGCAACCTATTTACAAAAAAGGAATATATTACTGATGTGCATTGGTAGAAGTAGTAACACTAAGGCATCTAATTCTTATGCTTTACTGAGTTTGGCCTTAACTGGAGCATCATGTCCAGTTTTGACGCTCCAGTTCAAAAAGTGTATGGAACGTTTGGAAATGTTCAGAGAAGAGCAACTGGAAAGTATGGCTGTCTGTAGATGTATCCTATGAAGAAGAACATGGAGAGATGTGTTAAGAACCTTGAAGGCAGGGAATGGAATAATGCATTTGCTGTATCTCTTGTAGAAAGGACAAGAAGTGAGGTGCCTCTGTTACAGCAAAGAGCATTCAGGTGACACAGTGAAAAAAATAATAAATTATAATGATTAAAGTAGTGTAGTACTGGAATAGATTATTTTAGAGATTCTGGAGACTGTCACAGAAGGCCTGTAAGAGTAGGGTAGGCCAATAAAGGGCAGGAATTAGAAGATGTAGATATGTCTTTGCAAGGGGGTGGGTCATCTCTTGATGGTTTTCTGAGGTCCCTTTAAACCATATGATCTTATGATTTAAGAACCCACTTCATGTTGAAGTCAGATAATGGCAGTTTGTACATACCAGTGCTGTTTTTATTTACCATAATATCATAGAATGGTTTGGATTGGAAGGGAACTTTAAAGATCATCTCATCTGACCCTGGATGCCATGGGCAAGGGCAACTCCCACTAGCCCAGGTTGCTCAAAGCCTCATCCAGCCTGGCCTTGAACCCCTCCAGGGATGGGGCATCCACAGCTTCTCTTAGACTGCCTACTGCTAGGTGATATAAAATTACAGCAACATATACCTGATTTTGTAATTTATGTCTAACTTTAAATCAAGTAATCTGGGGTTCATGTGCTGGTTTTGGTGGTGGTTTGTTGTTTTAAGTCAGCATGACTAAACATCTCACAGGTCCTTGAAAGATAACAGCTTTGAAATGTTGAAAGTGCTGGCAAGTGCTGTAATAGTACCTGCACTTCCTCATTAAAGACTATTTTAAAATCCACATTAATTTGATATTTATACTTTCATTGCAAAACTGTGTCCCAGATGATGATAAAGGGAAGTAATTATCCAGAAGTTGAGTTGTTTTTCCATTGAAAAGGCTTTTAAGTGTCAGCTTTCTTCTTTATAAATCTCATATGCATAAATGCAGCCTTTGATGTTATTGATGTCGTGTACCAGAGTTAAAACTTGAAAAATCTCAGATACTAGAAAATCAGGGTTAAAACTAGACCCTTACATTTTATACCATTTAAGTTCAAATCCATATGTCCATCCAACCGACTGATTGAGCCACTCTGTGATTTTATTTTTTTTTTTGACCTTAACTACTATTTGTATTTTTTGCTTTCATGATTTGAGCTGGATTAATTGTGCTGCATCTAGTATTCCTTTCATTGTGCAATTCTGGTTTCTATGTAAGAGAAGCAAGAAAGGCAAGATAGCTTATTTGAGATTAAAATAAAAAACCATACACAGATCAGAAATTGAGCAGGTTTTTTGGTATGTTTTGTTGTGTTTTGTTTTTTTTTTTCCTGTAACACATATTCTTGCAATTATTCTGGTTCTCCTTCAGCTGAACCAGTTTCACATACACATACACTATTTTACGACTATACTGTTTTGCACGTGTACAGATATAATACTGCATCTTTGTGAGCCATTCTTCTTGCATTCCTGTATCCTATGACAGATGATTTTTTCTATCCTGCAGATGAGTAATGTATTATATTTCCACTACTTTCAGAATGGCTTGTTGTTTGCTAACATGAAGCTAACATAATAAAAGCATACTTTCTTCCTTCATATAATTAATAATTTATACATAACTTTTGGCTTTCTTTTTATCTTGAATCATTGATACAAATTACATAAAATCATACAATTTGATCAAAAATGCTTTGAAATGCAAATTCTAATTAAAATTAATATAGTGTTAATTTAGGACATTTGTGAAGTTGAAATACGGTGTTTGGGACATCATGGGTATTTGAATATGCTATTAGTTTTTCCATGTTGCTTTTGCCTAAAAAGTGGGTTTTTTTGCCTAAAAAGTAGTAGAAAATTTGGATCAAGCACAGTGTGACACAAGAGCAAAATTATACTATTATTAAATTGTTTTACCAACTGAATTGCATGCAAATAGCAAATCAATAAAATACCTAAAATTTGCTTTTTATTTTGGTTTTTGTATGTTTACTTACAAGGCTGTTGTTAATTTGAAATAATACTGTGGCATGGAAGCTATTACTAAACACCTTTTTTGGGAAGATATTTATATACAGGTTGAAAATCTCACTTTTAGTGGAAGGTAAGCAGCTTCATTTAGATTAAACTTTTTGATAGAAGAGAGAAGTAAGTGTGTATGTCTAACATAAAGAAATAAGGTGATTTAGCTTTACTAGTAGCAAAATAGGATATAAAGAAATATAGTCTAGCATCCCAGCACTAAATAGGTTTTTCTAGTGGTTGATACAGTCAAAAATTCACTGTCAGCTCATATAAAATTCTCATTTGTAGCTAAGACTTATGAAGAGTTTATATCCCTCTGTTTGCCAACATCTCGCTCAGGTCAGTCAGCTATCATAATTTTCAAAAGTTTCTGCTGTCTTTGAAAGATCTTTTTCTAATCCAAATATTTTACAGGATGCTATTTCAGCTACAAGCTTGAGCGTTGGCTTCACTTTTTCATCGCATGCCAATTCTTCAGCTCTGTAGGTGCCCATTTGCTGCTCAGTCCTGCAGCGTTCCTACGTACATATGGGACTTCTCACTCCAAGAGCAAGGGCAGTATTGTCTGTGTTTTTTTTAATTCCTTTCTTCTTTTATTTGATTCTTTCCAACATGAGCTCCAGGATATACCTGTCTGAAAATACTAGCTTTGCTTTTCCTCCCCATAATGGAAGGAGGCCTCAGGCAGCCTGTTGTCATGCAGCGCTTTCATACGATGTTGCTCAGTGTCCTCCAGGTGGAAAACTAGTGTAAGTGTTTACAAAATGTTTCTCTGATCAGAGAGTCAACTGCTTGTAGGCTTAGTCCTGCAATGGGACTTGGCCCTCTGTTAGCAGTTTGGGATGGAATGAATTTCAAAAGCAGTATTTACTAAACTGGTTCCCACCAGTGGAAGAACCTACTGTAGACAGCTGTAGTCTGTCAAAAATATGTTAGGAATATTTGTAGGAAATCAATTGTGTTTTTTACATTTCATATGGAAAACATTGACTTAGTTCACACATTTGTTCCTGTATGAAAATTCTTCCCTATTTTATTCAGGGAAGTATTTTCCCCAGAGTGCATGTTAAGATCTAGCTTTATCTACTCATCAGTGCCCTTGTATTACTGTCATAAAGAAATTGGATACAATAAAGATTTTTAAACCATAGGTAAACAGTCTTCTGAATAAAGTGTTAGTTATTGCCAGTCAGTTGTGCCCTGTGGGGTGAGGTAGCCTGTAATATTCACAGAATCCCAGAATCACAGAATGTT
>NW_010102525.1:0-2573 GCF_000699245.1 Pterocles gutturalis
GTCTCTTTTCCCTTTACTGCTTTAATTCTGTCCCCCATCCCTGGGAGGCGGGGAGGGGGGAGGGTGAGCAAGCGGGTGTTGTGTAAAACTACGACACATCTGATTTCTTAGACACTGTCACAGAACTGTTTATGTAGTCTTTAACTATATGATTAGAAATAAAAATGATAACTTATTGGAAACTGTATCATGCTCAAGTCTACTTTCTCTTGTATGGGAATAGCTGCAATAAAATTGATGCTTTTAGAGTGATAAGGAAAGAGGAACATAGCATAAGATTTATATAGCATCTTATCAAAAAACACATTATACAAACCCAGGATCTCAGATAAAAATTAATACTTCAAACTTCAGTTCTGAATACCCCTGTATTTAAGTTGGTATAGGAATCAAAGAAATTTAAGACATCACTTGTGAGAGAAGAGCTTTGGCCTTAGTGGTAAGGAAAACTTTAACTCCTTCAGAATATAATTTGGATGATAAATAAAAATCACACCTACAAGAAAACACTGAGCCACTGAGTGACTTATTAGTTTTGCTCACTGGAAAAACCTCTGTGGGGAAATCTATTACTCAGGTAGCAAAAAGCCTCCCTCTTTATACCAGCTGCTTTACTGATGAATCTTCACTGTTTTCAAAACTAGTTATCTTTTAATAGTTTATTATTACATCAATATTATAGGGAAATTAATGATCATTTTTTCCTTTTCTGATACATATAGCTAACTGTTTCCTAGATACACAGAAAAGTTAAGAAAAACTATTTTCTTCACTATTGTGAAGAATTTGCAGAGAATTTGAATGAAAGAATAATAACAACAAAGTTGAGGCAGCACTGCAGAGTGTGGCCTTACTGCAAAAGAGAGTAGAAGTTTTAAGAGAACTTCTTCAGAGGCACCTGTCATCCAGTACAACGTTGCTTAAAATTACGTTAGAGGAAAACAAATAAGGAACATGTCTCTTTTTTTTTTTTTTTTTTTTTAACTGAAAATTTATTCCCATATTCCCAGAAAAAAAGGAGTGTGAGGGAAAACTCCAACAATTTTAAGGAGAGAACTTTTGATTGGGATTGATGTTGCCCATGCTGTTAAAAGAAGCCATTGCAGACACCTACAGCTTTTACAAGCCTGTTTACCAGTGCAGCTGGATATCACCCTATACTGAGTAATGCTCCTCTGGAAACAGAGAGGGAATCAAATCACAGAATACTTTACATTACTTCAAAGTGCAATAAACCCTAGAAATATTTTATTTTGTGATTCTACTGAATATATACAAAGCTAAGGACTGTGTCAGTGTTTACGCATACTCTATGTTGGAATTCAGATGGCAGATGACAGCTGGCAAACCTCAACATGTGATTGAAGTATGGATTACAATAAACTATGGTTGTTTTACTGATTCTAGGTGCATTACAAAATGTTACTAAGTTAAATATTGAAAGGGAAATAAGTCTCATCATGCATTTTAAAAAGTCTGGATATCAGGTTCCTAGGATGACAGAAAATGCTGCATCCTACTCTGCACTTCACTTCAAAGGAAGAGTGATCTACGTCCTTGAAGTTATCCTCTAGAAAAGATCTGATCACTTTCATTATAATTCACAGAAGAGAAAAATGGCAAGTAGTCACTGGGCCAGAGAGCTCCATACCAGTTTTCTTAATAATGCCTTCTTTTCTCAAATTGCTCACTAAGGCTAATGTACCTCTTTATTTCTATCAATTTTGCTTTTATCTTCTCTTCATGCACATGCTTTTTAGCATCTGGTCGTTCACTGAAGTTCAATAAACAGATCTTAAAAATATTAGAAGTGAAGCATAACAAATAGTGCACACAATATACTCCATCATTTTTCATGCTCTTTGCTACTGTGCCTGAAAGACACATTATAATTGTCACACAAATGTCAGGGGACAGCAAGATCCACTTTTAGCAATGATGGGCATGGTAGACACTTCTAGAACTAGGAGAAAGAAAAGACACCTAACTGCCGGACAACTGGATTAAGTACTAATCTATTCCTGGTCATTCAGTGAGTCATTTTACCTGTATGGGGAGAGCATACAGTCAGAGCAGTAACACTTCATACTCATTCTGCACAGGTGTAAATGATAAAAGTAGCTGAAAGCAGAGCGAAAAAGCAATACTTTAACCTGCAGTTCCCCAGTTCAGTTTTCTCTGAATCCCAATTCCATTTGGCTTTCCAAGTGCAGAAGCCAAAGTTTTGGAATTACTGCCTTGACCATTAAAAAGGAACAGTGCCTGAAGAAATTATTTTGTTGTTGGATCTCTCATAGAAAAGGTAGTAAAAAAGAGATTAAACTCAAGATAGAAAAAAAATTACAGACTCATAGAATCATTAAGGTTGGAAAAGACCTCAAGGATCATCAAGTCCAACCATCAACCCACACCACCTAACTCACTAAACCATGTCCCGAAGCACCACATCTGCACGTTTCTTGAACACCTCCAGGGATGGTGACTCCACCACTTCCCTGGGTAGCCTGTTCCAATGCCTGATGACTCTTTCAGTGAAGAATTTGCTTCTAATATCTAACCTAAACCTCCCCTGG
>NW_010102526.1:0-1404 GCF_000699245.1 Pterocles gutturalis
TCCCCTCGCAGCGCTGCCCTGGGAGAAGGCGCTGAGCCCTGTCGGTGGCGACAGGCCTGAGGAAGCGGTGGGGCTGGGGGGGGCGGGAGCGGGAAAAAAGGGAGCAGGTTTAAAAGTAGGCGGGTGGCGGCTGTCGTGACAAATCTCGTGTTGTTGAAGGGGACACACACACAGCCGGCCACAGTGTCACCTTCATCCTGGCGACAGGTCCTCTCCCAGGCCCTTCCGGTCACCGGGTCCGCCCGCAGCTTTTCCACGTGTTTGCACTTCCTGAACTGATTTATTTTTATTTAGAGTGGGAAAAGAACCAGAAATAGAGGATAACAATAATAATTTATAATGTTCTGAATAATTTGAGGTGCTTTTTTCCCCAAAATGCATGCTCACAGTCATTGCTGCAGCTTTTCAGTGCTGTCAGCCGCTTTGCACAAAACAAGTCTTGTCAGTTTTCCCTGTTACCTGATGCAAGTTTTCAGTACAGCCATAATAGCCAAAAAATTACTGCACGAGTGTAGATTCTCCTAACTTGAATGATATAGCTGGTCTTGAGTGGTTATTTTCATTCGGAGTTTTGCTTTCCTAGTTATATGTGACTGAAAAACTTATTTTTTCAGGGAAGTTTCTCTTAGCAAGCTGTATGAAATATTTGTCATTTCTGGGTTATCCAGACGTGAATGCAGGGAGGTAATTTTTCAGTTTAAACAATTACTGTTACTTGGTTTTGGTTTGGCAATGAGATAACTCAAAATTAGTTATTCTAAAATGTCAGATGTTGCGCATCTATAGTTCCTGTCAAAAAACCACGCACTTTGCTTTTTAAAGAAACGTTGGCTTCTTTTTTATTTCAGAGCTAAATACTGAAGCTTTTGGGAGAGAATGTGCTGCTTTCCTTCCAGGTAGTTAACTTGTAACTGTGGTGTTACAGAAGCCAAGCTGCTCAGTCTCATGTAAGGCTGCTTAACAAAATGTAGCATCCACTTTACTTCTGCATGAAGTCTTTACCTAAGGTAGTAAGTTTGAATAAGCAGGTAACAGATCTTGGTCAGGACATATTATCATTGGGAGAAGAGGTATTATAAAATCAACAGCAATTACAAAGCTAACTGGATATCTTTGGTCTTAACTGCACAGTGATTTGGTGACACACTGAAGAGTAGGCTGGTGACATTATTTGCCTGCAAAGAAGCGTAAGTTCCACTAGTACAGCAAAAGATGGGGTCCTTTTAGTAATCACTAATATTTTCTTCAAATTGTTAATGAGACTGTGGGTGAAAGAGGGTGGCAAAATGTTGTGCCGTGTAAAGCTGCCTGATGGTAGCATATTGGTTAGAGAATGCCTGCAGGATATTAAAATTAGGTATTTTGTAATTATGTAGGAAAAGGTAGAAATGCTCTTGTGTAGGG
>NW_010102526.1:1435-9049 GCF_000699245.1 Pterocles gutturalis
TGGCAGTTTAAGATAGTTAACAGCTTAGAGGGTGTCAGAGTGATACCAATGTGAAATACAGGAAGCATGTCTTCTTATGCTCCTCTGGGTTTGGAATTGAACAAATCTGGTGTTCTGAGTGTTTCAGATATTATTTCACTTTCTTTCAAAAAAAAAAAAAAGACATAATTCTTTGCTTGCAAGCATACTGATCCGTATAGGGTAGCTCTAGACAGCAGCCCCGGGTGATGTATCCGTTGCTGCAGTCACTGCCTGCCTGTCGGCTGGAGGGCTGATGTGCCACCCTTGGTATTAAGTCTGAGCACTCACCAGCCCACCTCAGTCAAAACATGGTGGGTTAGGACAGATGTAATATTTATAGTCTTTAAGCTGACCTGACTCTTTTTGTCTGAAATAGGTTAGCAGATGCTGGTGGACGTAGGAATGAGATGAAAACTTCAAGCAGGCCAACAGTACTAAGCAGCTGGAGGCGGACAAGGGCATCATCATTTCAGAAGCACGCTCAGAGTGCTGTCTGCCTTACTGAAATATCTTTTAATTATTGGAGTTTTCTCACCAGTGCCTGTATTTTGTCAGTTTTCTTCAGATTGCTTTTTCACTGATTGTAGCCAATTATGACTATATGTTAATGTGCTGGTTGGCTTGACCATGGTTTTTACTGAGTTACCTTTTATGTACTAGTTAGCTAATGTTTGGGAGAGCTTCTCCTTATAGTTACTCAGTGGGGATTTATCTGTTGGTCTCTTTTCTTTTAAGTTCACGACCTTATTTTTTTTTTTCTCCCTGAAGACTCAGCACTGACGTTGTAGGTTTTGTCCATTTCAGGCTCTATAGAAAAAGTTCTGAATGCAACTCTATTGCTGGTACTTAGAATTTGACCCACTGTTCCTTTGGAGAACAATGTACTGTGGTGACTGAGGACATTTTTAGATTTACAATAGATTCCTGGGATTCGTTGAAGTAAAGCATACATACAAAGAATGTATGCGTATCTTTTTAATTTTTTTTCCACTCTCTTATTGAAACAAATTGGTTAACAGTGGGCATGAAAACATCTACTTGTGAAATTTAATGTAGTCCTATGCATATTTTTTTTTTTGTGTGCCTTAGAAGAGGCATTTTTTTCCTCTTTATAAGTGTGGTCATACCTATATGTACTTGGCCTGTTTCACAGATTTGCACTGAGTGGAATTTCTGAAGTACAATTTAGTGGGTTTAAAATGGCTATTTTTCATGGATGTTGTTCAGTGTTTTAAGTGCTATGGGTAGAATTTGTGTTGTGTGTGTGTGTGTGTACACACACTTTTTTATTTCTGCGAGGAAGACTCGAGTGAGGACGCTGATAACTTAATGTTTAACTACTCACAGTATTCCCCATACTGTTCTTGTAATGTGACTGAGTCTTATTGGAAGGTGAAAAGATACAGCACTCAATTTTGTATAATCCTTGCCTTTCTGCTCAGCTCACCATCAGATACTTATTAGCGCCAGTTTTGGTAGTGATTTTTGTGTTATGGCTGACTGCTTCTAGGAATTAGGCTGGGACCCACCGGACATTTCCCTCCAGCCACAGACCCGCTCTGTGTAACAGAGTGCTGCAGGTGCAGTTTCACAGCCAGTTCACGTTACATCTCCACTGTTGGAAGGGGCAGCACTACTCTCATCTTCCTGCCCCATCCCTCCTAGCCCTATGAGAGATCATCTGACTGCACAGTGGTCCAGGTAAGGAAGCTGATGCAGAACTAGAGATATAAAATGCTCCTTTCTTCTTGCATCTGCTCACTCATTAGCACGAGTACCATCAGGAGAAAGGATGTGGGACTGTGGTTGGGCATGGTGAAGCTGGAAGAAGGAAAAGGGCTGAAAGTGGTGTATCATGTGGGCTTCACCAGATCATGGATCCACAGCGTGAGTCATCTTGTACTTGAATGGACTGTGGTGAAAGCCCCTCTACCAGTTTCCTGAGCAGTCTGCTGGTGAGGATGGTGTCCCTCTCTGTGGGGTAGTGCAGTCTTCATGTAACCGCTTTTATTCTTGTTGCACTCTCCTGGAGGGTGTCGACTTCCAGCTTGATGGGAACTCTCTGGTACAGCAGTTTATATTGTGTTGAGTGGATATCCAGAAAGGAAAGATGAACCATGTAGGTGTTTCTGCTTTACAGTTACTGTAGTTTCTGTATTCTCCCAGCGTCCTATTGCCCAGTAGAAATTGAAGGGGACCAGTCTGTGCTAAGCCGGCTATATAGACATTTGAGTCTTGGAAGTATTGCTTTTTAATAATTACTTGAAAAAAGTAGTATCTTAGCAATTGTAGAATTAGCTGGATCCAATATATTTAGTACAGTGGTAAATTTAGGAAACTCTTCTGTCAGCAAATAAAGTTTTTTCTCAGGCAGGCAAATGAAAGAAAATTTTATCATATGTCTAGAAAGAGAAATTAAAATAAGAACGAGCTGTACATGCTGTCAGTTGGACTGCAAATTAGCCAGTTCTGATGTTCAGTGGAAACAAGTCCATACCTCAAGGACCAGTGATTCTGAATGTTAGTGTTTGTTTCTTGTTGCTTGTGCATTTAAAGTCAGACCCATCGTATTATGTTGTTCAAGATTTTGCTTTTTTCTTCGTAGTTTGTTATCAGTTGTCCTTAAGGAAGTTTTATTGTTTACTGACAATTTCAGCTCAAGGTTGAAGCTAAATATTTTTTTGAGAGGAGCATACTGAAAAGTGCTTTTGACAGTACTGAAAGTATTCTTGATTACTCTTAAGTACCCCATGGCATCTCCAAGCTGTAGATAAGAAATACGAAATTTAATAGGAAGGTAGCTTTGGAAATTGAGAACTATTTCCCAAGACAGATAATCTGGATTTGTCTGGACTATAAACTTCATAAAGTTGCCATTTTCCATTTGCAATTAACTCTTTTAAGATACTTGTTTTGAGTTCTCTGGACATGTCAGCTGCAATGTACATACTTTGCTGGCCTACTGAGCTTTTGTCACCATGTCAGCTTTATGCAGCGTGTGTGATGAAAGCTCCTGGTGGGACACAGAAAAAATTGGTTCTCCTGTATCTTTTCATCCCTTAACTGAAGTATATTTTGGCTTAGAAACAGACATAGTGGACCTCATTCTTCTTTTATTTCAGCTACATGCTGGGAATTAGTGGCTCAGTTGTACTTTGCAGCCATTGTATAGCTCTATACTCAAAATAAAACTGTCTTGGTTTTTAGAGAAATATCTGCTTGTCTGAGAAGATGGACAAGGCAGTTCTCATTGATCATGTTGTCAGTGTCCTACGTACACACTCAGTGGTCTTGAAGACCAAGCCCAACAGATAACATAGTGGTTATAGTTTCTTTTAAAGTTCTGCAAGCCAGCTTCACAAAACCTCAAAATGCATGTTTCAGTGAATATCACATTTATACATAGCATCGTTTGCATATAATACATGCAAATCGTGGTCTCCTTGTTTAACTGAAGAAGGTGATAAACCATATTCTTTCTTTGCTTTCTTCTCTCTTGTCTTAAGCACTAGAGTTTAACCGAGCAACCTTGAAAACGTGCAGCTTTTTTTCTAACAAATGAACATGTAATTCATCTTGGAGACCACGTGTACTATAAACCCATCACAAGAAAGACGATGTTGAGTAAGTGGTCTAGATTTAAATATAAACAGGTATCACCATCAGAAATTGTGTATCTGTATGTTGATGACTCCCAAGCTGCAAGGCTGTGTTAATGTAGCTGCCCACTTTCAAGCCAAGGAGAAATATTCCATAGGGAGCAGTCATCAAAATCAGCAAAGCTGTTATAAATGCAAACTCATGTTTGATACATGCTAGTCAGTAAGTCAAAAATTAGTGGAGGTTTCTTGACACTTTATTTTAAATGTTTGTATTTTAGAATAGCAGAGTCTGAAATTTAGAAGAATAAATTGTTGCCTATCACAGTGATCATTTACTGAGTCCTTCTTTTGCTTTGTCAGTATTTCTTTCTTGCCCATGTTGGTAAATAAGGCTAAAAAGTTTTCAGGCAGCGTCTGAAGGCAGTTCCTGCCTTGTTCTGTCACCTCAGCTGTACTAGGTAATGAACTGAATCTGTGAATTGATAATAAGTTAAAAGTATGCCCTTTACAAAAAGGGGGTGTGTGTGGAAGAAAGAAAGGTAGTTTTAACTCGGATCAGGTCCCTGTTCTGGTTTAACTCAGATCTGATTCCCTGAAAGTGTTTGCTATGCATTGCTACAAACAGTTCTGTCAGCACAGCTGAGGGAGTAGTGTGCGTAGGGCGTGGGAGCGCTTAAGTAGTTTTGCAAAGATGTGTTTGGGAATACGTCCTTTGATTCTAAGACCTGGGGGCAGGAACAGTCTTTGTTCTGTATTTGTTCTCTATGACACAGTGGGGTGCTTGTTATTTGTCTGTATGAAGTTGAACACAGCTTTCCCTTGGGTTGGATTTAACATTTCTCAGCATAAGAAATTGTCCTTAATTTTTAGAAATTGCAAGCATGTTCTGATAATGGCAGCATGAAAGCTCCAGGTTATCTAACTCGGTGTTATGTCCACTGTGATAATGAAACTTGTTTCCAACAAGATGCAATAGATGGTAAACCACCACGCTATGTGATGATTTTGTATCTATAGCAAAACCCAGCTAGTACCTTGACTTGTACTTTATTTCTTAAGACTTGATTTTCTGTTGTCAGTGACTCAGAAACAGACAATGACATTCATGGCACAGAGTGCCATTTGTTCTCTATCGTTGCTCTTTCTAAATAGGTTATATCTCTTGATTTATAGCATTACATTCATGTGAATCATCCCACCAACTTCACTAATATCAGATAGGTTGAATGTATGCTCCTGCAGGAGTGCTTTAAGTTCTTGTTCGTTATCTTCCCAACATCATTCTGGGGTAATTAAAGATTTTTTTTTTATAATTTTTGTCTTTTCATTCTTTGTTCTGTTAGTTCTGTTGTCCTTGTCTTTCTTTCTGGTGAATATTTTAGTTATAAAAATGAGGATAAATCCCTAACAGTATGGAGAGGACCACACCAAACTAACCAGAATTTTGAATTCTTGCCTGTGTGAGGTAGTTGGTTGAGGGACGAGGGAAGGAATAGAAAAATGCTGAGAAGAGAAATCCGGTTCCTTAATGATACCAACCCATACCTGCATTTTCTTGGGATGAGAGAGAAAACTAATACCTGGTTTGTATCAGACAGAAATTGAATTTTTCAAAGGTAGTAGCACATTCCTTTGAGAAGCTCAGATTTACTCTACTCAGTGATGTCTAAAGGAAACATTTAAAAGAACATTGTTTGTAAAATTCCTAAGAATTGCTACCTTTAGAGAGTACTACTAACTGGAATATAAAAAAGCTTTATATGTGTGGTAGTATTAAACTATCTAGCTTTCCATAAAAGGAGCGTGATGTAGATGGTAACCTAGTATTTTTAATTTGTTTGCTTGTTCTAAATGGCATTTATCTGTAGTATATTATTATAGCAGTACAGAATAGCAGGTAAGTGTATTTTAGTGCTTTACTTTATAGGAAGTGTTGGTAGATATACTTCCAAAAATGTAGCATTGTCAGACATGGGAATGGAGTCCAGAGAGGTTGTGGAAGCACCGTCCTTGAACGTGTTCAGGATTTGACTGGACAAGTACTTAAGCAGCCTGTTCTGATAAGAATTGTTTTTTTAGGAGGTTGGAGAAATTGACCTCCAAAGGTCCCTTCCAGAATGCATGATGCTGTGGTACGGTGCTTCTGTGTTTTGGATAAGTTGAGTTGGCAGTGTCTCTGTGAAAGGGCTTGAAGTGAAAAGGCGAGCGAGGACAGCTTGGGGAGGGAGTGGAATGGCACTGGAAGATCTCAGGTTGAATGAGGCCAAGTGGGACTGGGAGCTTCTGAGAGAAATAGGAGAGGATGATTGAGAGGCACTTATATGAGGGAGGAGGAATTGAAGATGGGAGAAACATTAGGGTCATACTTAAAGCTCAAAAGAGGAAGGTCAGACAGAAGACTGAATAGCTTGTTACCAAGGGAGCACCTTCATTCTATGCATTGACCAAGGCAGAAGTGCAGTGGGGAAAAAAAAAAAAAAAGTGATTATGACTTTACTTTGTTAATGACTTGGATGCTGGTGGCAGAGGGAGTACACTTATTAATTTTTCAGAGAGTACCAGGCTGGGAGAGGATTCAAGTTCTGTGAAGAATAAATTTAGAATTTCAGTGGCTTAGAAAAATTAGAGAAACAACGTAAAATAAGTAATGCTGTTTAAAAGGACAGATGCACAGTACTGTGCTTAGACTAGATAGTTCCCTACGTAAATACAAAATAGCAATAATTCTAGAAAAAAGAATCCCAGTTTTTTAGGTGAATCATAGTCTGAACATGCGTCAGTAACACTGTGCTGTTGGAATAAGTGTAATCATTCTTCTGGGATGTATGGTTAAAATGGACATATTTAGACACATGATAAATTCACTCTACTCCACTTTATCAGTTTTGGGCTTTATCAGTTTTGGGCTTCACATTTAAGAAATGGTTTGAGCCTATAGGAGAGTCTTCTGGGGAAAGCAACAGGTATCTTCAGAAGTCTAGAAAAGAAAGGGCAATGTGGAAAGCTGGAAAGAGCAGTTTGCTCAGATTAGAGGTGACTAAGAAAGGTATAACAGCAGTCTCCAGGTACAGGAAAGGATGCTCCAAAGAGTGCATAAACTTCCTAAGTATCAGGAAGGAAAGGGCTGGGGCAAAAGTTAGGAAAAATATTATTCTAAAAATAATAGTTTGACATGGGAATATGTTTCCCTTTAAGGCCAAAAGACTCATGCTGTGTCAACAAACATGTTCCTCCACAGTTGGGGGAAGCAGAGCGAAAGGCAGGAAGCCTGACAGTTGGGTGTCCGTTGGGGCGCAAGCGTGAACTTAGCTAACAGCATGAACTTAACTTTGTGGAGGTTGTGGACTATTCATCATGGACATTTTTAAAAAAGAATTTAGGCAAGACCACACTTAACAGAAACTTAGTTACAGATGACACTGACTTGGGAGAAGTAGGAGAGAATGAGGTGACTTCTTTCCTTTTTGATTTTCTCCACATTGTTTTTTTGTATAAGGCTGGAGTTCAGTGCATGGGTGCTGAAGTGCAGGCAACCTTAATTTTGATATTTCCTGATGCCTGTAGACTTGACAATGTTTTAATAGGGTGTTTGGGTAAGGAAGGCACACGTATTAAGCATATGCTATTACCTGGAAACATAATATGGATGCTTTTTAAGGTTTTATTCATCTGCAGGGTGATTTTAACCAGCTTGAAGGTGTTTTAATGTGCTTAAAAGAATGGTTGCCAATAGAATGAGTAATATTCAGTGTTGTCATCTTTCACAAATTTGTTGTGGCTGTGGCCCTGATGGTTTTGACAGTTTCATGATGATAAATTTTGGCTGTTTCACATAAATTGAAGAATCAGAATCAGAAAGAAATTCCTAAGAGTGCAAAACTGAAATCTGTGAGACCACAAGCTCTAACGAGCTGCATACTGGTCATAATGATTCTCGCATCCCTTGTTGTAAGCTGATTTTTGCCGTTACAGAATCACAGAATCACAGAAT
>NW_010102527.1:0-3505 GCF_000699245.1 Pterocles gutturalis
ATAACGTAAAAAGTATGGCCTCTTACACATCCAGAGCTAATAGGACGAAGATAAGATATGCTAATACATACAGACTGGAGCCACATAATAGATTTCTGGATTATTTAGTAAGAAACAAAGCTCAAGTGATACTAACGGTATAGTATTTTTTAAAATTAATTTTCTAATTTTATTGCAAGAGTAGCTTGTCTTGCAAACATATTAATAGAACAGTGTAAGTTGCATAAACTAAAAATATGCACAAATCTTTGCAGACTCCAAGTTTTGGCACACAAATGTCATGTGAACGTTCTCCACTTTGCAAAGTGCAGAAGGTCCTTTGCAAGGTCACCACTGAGCATGTGCTGTTAAAATGGAGCTGAAGCTTCTTAAACTTTTGCCCATTTCTAAATCAAGTTGAGCTGTAGCACAGTTCAAAGTACCCTAATCTGGAAAATATCCAGTTATCCAAAGATCCTGACCTTGAATTTGTGGAATTCTGCTCCTTCAATTAGTTCTACTAATATCACTTGACCTGCATAAAATATACATGGCATCCTTGACAGTCTTACTGCTACATACAAAAATTAAGCAAAAATTAAGGAGAACGATCTGTTGAGATAGATGTAGCTGTTAGTGATACCTTGGGCAAACCCATCACAAATAGTTATAACCAACTCTTGTAATTCTGCTGTCTGGAAGACATGCTGTGGATATTTGGAGCAGGTATTTGTTGCACTATTTTCTAGTGAACTGAGCTCAAATGATGGAGAAGGGTACACTCCTGTTTGTTAAGTGGAGACTGGCTGGACGTGTTTGTCATTTTCAAAAAAGAGTAAAACATTTTAGAGTAAAAATGGTACAGCTTTTGCTGTTTGAAAGCATCATTTGTATTGACTGTTCTACTTATTAGTTTTTCTAGTGTACTTGTAATTAAAATGATGATAAAAGTTTTTTTGCAGGATGAAAACTAAGATCTTTCAAAATTGTTTTTGACAGAATAAACTTCAAGAAGCCAAATACGATGGAGTTTCTAGTCCCTCTTTGTGTGCTTCAATCTCAGAAGAAATACTAAAGGCTGTGAAGGAATTGGACTTTGACCGTTATAAGTACGTGGTATGGGTACTAATTGTGGAAAAGGCACATCAGGCAATGAAGGTGAGCAAAGAAATAATTCATAACCTTTTGCAAATTGAAACAAAAATATTTTTAGAACTGTACGTTATCTCCAAGGCGTTCATCTGCATTCAGCAGTGGATGGTCTTGAAGCCTTTAGGTTCTTTATGGGGAGTAGTATGCCAGGTGAGAACTTAAGGTGTTGCTGTGATTCTACCTAACCTGTGAAGGTTGTCTCCTTTTTGAGTTTGGAAACAGTGGTAAGCAGTCCATGCTGCTCTTCCTTGTCAACCAGGTATTTCTGCTGTGCGCTGTTCCAGTACAATTGCATGACTGCAGTGAATTTTCTTTTTCCAGTGCACTTTCATCTCCAGTTGGGTCATCACATTCAGCACAAAAGACCGTGCAGTTGTGGTATGGGGTCACATGCAAGGAAAGGGTTGCCAGGAAAGGGATGGAAACTCTTTCAGCTTCAGCTGCCACCAAACTGATGCTTCTGGAACTACAAAGTAACAGTAGTGATCTGAACTTGTCGCACCCAAAACAAAAGTATTCTAGACTTTCCTGTGTTGTATGTAAATTCACAAGTATTGCAAGCTGCCACTGGCATTTTGAACACTTGTAGGTATCTTGCCGAGTGTCAGAGAGCACTTCTGTTTAGGAGCGTTCATCATCAGCTCTTAAAACCTGATGAAACCATACCTGTTTTCAGTGGGTTACGTGAAACAATGTTGGAAGGGTTGCCAGCTTCAGTAATGAAGCCAGTCTGTGAGGTGCCCAGCTACCGACAGTTCTGGTGCTGTCTCACAATACACTGCCTCAGAAGTTGTACTTTGATGAGCAGCTGTAGCTTAAAATGGATTACTGAAATGGTCTAACTTTTTTTTTTTTTTTTTTTTTTTTCTCCTGCGGGGTATGTTTATTCCAGCAGTCAATTCACACATTTTACCTTTTAAAACAATTTTATGAAAAAAGTTGAGAGCCGGGTAAATGGTTGCAAGTAGACTGCTGGAGGTGGAGGAGTCAGGGATGTGACTTCGTTGCATATGTTTCCGAAACTGATGTCTATTTGTGTTGTTTTTGAAGCTGTTACAGTACGCTGAAGTGCTAACAAGTGAATGTGAGAGACAATTGAGTTTTTTGTGTAGAGATTTTTGGATCTATCAGGGTGGGAGCTTTACTGTGAAGCAAGAACGTGTATTTTAACATTGAGTACGACTTGGTCATTTTCACTGTAATTTTGCAGCTGTTGTTACTATTTATAACTCTCATAATGCAGTCATATCAGCATTTATATAATAGTGTGTGTTCTTATAAAAATATAAAAACTCTGCTGCGTATAGATTCACAAATAGCCTTTTATTTCCTTTAGGTTGCCAGCAGATGGGTCTGGGATGTTCAAAGAGACACCTGGGTTTCAGCTAAATGTGAAACTGAAACATTTATTGCATTGGCTTTGGTAATGGCTTGTTATTATGAGTAATGGTCTAAAAGCCACACCTGGTTTTGTGCATCGCAGTACTTGGTGTATTTGAAAATTTTCTGAATTTCATAATTTAAGTACTAATTTTAGTCCTGATGCTGTTGGCACATTGAAATTGACATACAGTTAATTTTGCTCATTTTTTTCTGTTAAAAAAACCCAAACCCAACCCCCCAAAACCCCACTTTTGGAACGTGTATGGTTGAGTACATATGGGCTTCATCTGTCATAATGCTCTGCTGTGGAAGTGGAGGCAGCTGGTGTAAAGCAAACTTTGCAAAATTTTGAATGTTGCTTGTCTGTTGCATGCCTAAGTTTGTTAATAAATGTTTACAAGAAATTGCAGGTATATTTGTAAGAAAAGGCGAGTGGTAATTTTTTTCCTAGTTGCATCTGTGACAAAATGCCAGTTTTGTGTAGAAACACTGCTGGGAGGGAAGCCATCTTTTGCACACTTTGAAATTTGTGCAAATTTCCAAGCATTTTCCTTCAAATATGTGTTCAGTCATTAGTTGCCCAGGGCCTTAGATGTGCATTAAATGGCAAGGGTGTCCAGGCCAGTGGCCAAGCACTGATTTGGGCAAATTTGATGGTGGCAGTAGTGTGGCTTTTAATGGCCAAGGCAGGCGGACAAAAGGGTCGGTAACGAGGCTGTGGATGGCTGCTCCGTCATCAGCAAGGACAGCAATGATTCTGTTTTGAAAAATCAGACTCTTGCAGATCTGTGGAGTGCGTAGACATCTGCTTCTGGATCTGCTTTGTGTGGAACCCGAGCGCTGATGCCTTTTCCGTGTCAGTTGTATTGTTAAAGAGCTGAAAACAAGCGGGTGCCGACGCAGGCGGGGGGGGTGCCGGTGCTTCTGCACGCCCCTCGCCCTGCGCGGCTCTGAGCGCCTTCGGGGCCGGGGAGGAGCTGGGGGGGCGGAG
>NW_010102528.1:0-14548 GCF_000699245.1 Pterocles gutturalis
CCAAAACATTCTATGATTCTATGACACAACAACCTGCTATTGCTTTCTACTGGCCTCACAGCGGGGTCTGCCTGGGAAAGCAAGAGGTCCCACCTGTCCTGGCCAATGTGGACAGAGGGTGCTCTAGGGTGCTGTCTGTCATTTCTGTCTGCATCTTTCATTTTAGATTGAGGAATATTGAGACACAAAATGGCCAAAGAAGAATTATTCAGGCCGTAAAGGCAAGCTTTCCAGTGCTAGAAAATGCTGCAAATGCAGTTGCTGAGCAACCATAGGCCTGAGCCTTAATTAGTGCACACACCTCAGGAGCCAACTATTAATTATATGATCACATGCCATTTCTTCCCCCCACAAGTTGCAAAAGATTAATTGGCTGAGCAGTCATGAGCATGTTTTATACAGGTTCCTTGGACCTCAGCCCAGCTGTTACCCAAGAGAGGTGTGTGCAGAGCACTTGGCTATGGGCTTCTTCTAGCAGCCTGACCTGTGCAGATCGCACAGGTAAGGGTTCACCCCACCACACTCATTTCAGTGCCAATGACCCAGCTTCTGCTCAAAGGCTGTGCAGTATGAGGGATTATCTTTAGTCATGTTTTCTGAGGGGTCTGTGAGGTCATAGGTAGATTTGTTGTCCCAACAACCCCTCCCAAAACAGTTGTTGGTTCTGCTGTGAGAAGTCCCTGGAGCTGCATCCAGGAGCTATTCGGCTGGCATCCCTCGCTGCTCCTGCTGACATACTGGTGGACAGGTATGGGTTTGGTCAGAAGAGGGGCTGATCCCACAGTATTTCACTAAATTCTCAGCCAAAATTTTGCCTGCAGCAGCTGGGTGAACTCAGCGTGACCTAAAAGGATGCCTGCGGAACCAGGGGAGCTGTTACACCCATGGTGCAGTATGTACTACAGCAGATCAGCGTCACAGTAATTAGCACCCAACTAGTTCAGGTCCTTCATGTGCAGTAGTACATAGTGTAAGTGCACTTAGAGGTGAGTGAAAGTTTGGAAGTGGCAGATTAACAGCTAAGATTTGATGTGTAGGGGTTAGGTTGGGTCCTTCCCCATGGATACTAATCTAGCTTGGGCTGTCCAATATTTGCATCACTAACCACAGTGACTTTATCCAAGTTTCTCTGAATCTCCTGAAGGCCTTTCCTCCTTGCAGCTGCATGCCATGTAAGAAACTCCAGTCTTGCTTGCTCATGGTTGAGGAGGGCTTGTTGATGTATTAGCATCCCTGTGTGTAATGCAAAGATGGTCACCAGCTCCTGCTCACTCAACAAGGGTATGTGCTGTGAAGATGTCAAACCATCAGCTCTCTGGATGTAGGTTTTCCATTAGCCAAATTTCCAGATTTCAGAGAGATTAAAATAAACAAATGCATACACTCATTTGCACTTCTCCTATAATCTCAGCCCAGTCCTGAGCTTCTTATTGCAACCCACCCTTGCATTGCTCCTGCTTCTGTTTCATGGGAGGTAAACCTTGCTCTGCCCTTTCTCCCAGGAGCTGCTCTACCCATGTGTCCTGCTTCCTGCTGCTGCTGTATCATCACCTACAAATCATGTTACAGAAGCTTATCTTGGCCACTACGTCCCTTTTCTTTCCCCCTTTTCAGCCTCACATCCAAAAGTAGGGGAAAAAGGACAGCCAGTGTTGCTCTCCATCCCAGGTCTTACCCTGAACTCCCACGTTCCTTGGCCCTTTCCTTACTCTACTCCTGAGATAAATGGTATACAAGAGATAAGAGTCTTCTTCCCTTTTGTAAGGGAAGCAAGAAAAAATATTTCCTATAGCTCAGCCTAGGGATGTCTTCTCTTTTGCTCCCTCTGTAGCTTCTTCAGTGGTTCACTGGTTTCATCCAAGCTTGGCAGTGGGATAGCTGCAAAGACAATTAACTTCCCACAAAAGTTATCCCTCCCCTGTAACTGGGGACAGGAGTGACCACGCTTCAAATGTCTGCAAGATTTTTTAGTCCCTTAGAGCTGATTTCTTTTTGAATGAAATAACACCCAGTGTGCTGCCAAAACATCTTGAAGGAGAAAGGCTCTATGGGCAAATGGAGAATTTTGAAGATACATATGGAGGAAACAGAAAACCTTCATATAATATAATTTGAAGTCCTTCAGTGATGAGATACAAATCCTAAGGCACTGTGTTCTTCATTGTTTAGCTGGTGGTTATTTCTGGATGGAAAGAACCTGCACCTTTATTATCAGTGATGAGACAGATCATCTCAAGTTTTTAAAATAAATCTCTCCCTCTCTCTGTCACATTCTTCTGAAATGGTGCATATCCTTGAAGCATTTGTTTCTCTGGGAACATGAGGTACCGCCAGAAAACTACTTAGATCATTTATTACTCCTGAATATTTAGAAATCGTTAACCTTTACACACTCCACCCAGGGAAACACTGGGAGAGGCTGTAGCATTTTTTTAACTCTTTCACTTCTTCTCCATCTTTTTAACCTCTCATTCAATTGCATATCTGCCAGGCAGTTTAATGTGTGTTTTATGATCTGGGTTATTCCGCAGAGGTATAAGGATAAAGAAGCCACATTTTTGCTTAGAGGCAGAGAGATCTATGTTGAAGGCTGTTTAAAGCATTAACGTATCCAGATGTTGCCAGAAATGGTGAATAGGTCCAGCTAAAATGCAGAACAGATGAGATCTTTGCCCCAAACTCTTTTAGGGTCAAAGGCCAAATCTATTCTTTGTTCTGCTTTTTTATATGAAATTAAAAATTGAAATAATAAAACACCGCAAGAGGCTGTCCTCTATTTCTAAGAGGCAAAACCTGGAGAAAGCTTTAAGCCCAATAAACCCCGTATACAGTTAAACTTTCCCACTGGCTGATGAGCAGTGGAAGACAAAAGCGGGCTGGGTGAGCAGCTCCTTATTTCCTGGACCTAAGTCTGGAGATCGTTCCCAGATGCATCCAGTTCCCAGCACTGCACAGCGGGATCTCACTTGCCACACACTCAGTGAGAAGTGGCACTGCGTGCAGCTCAGCCGTGGGATCCTGCTTGCAGCCTGCACTGCATTAGAAGTTGACATTTGCTCTTCGGTCCTGCCTTCAGGCCACGTAAGGACCAAACCAAAGGCAATACCCTTCTCTCTTTCATCCCCTGCATGAGGTATTATGAAGATAAGAGCAATATATTCTTGGGAAGGACCTGGTTTTGCAAGGGCATTGTTATTAAGAATATTGTTGGCAAATTAACATCATTATTTCAAATTTTTTTAAGAGTGTGATTTCAAACAACAGGTAAATGAGGCCAGGTGAAATCCTCGGGAAGCTGTTTTGTTGTTGTGCAAAACTTTTTGTGAATTAAGCCTGAAATCTAACCGTTTC
Organism: Pterocles gutturalis; assembly: GCF_000699245.1. NCBI lineage: Eukaryota > Metazoa > Chordata > Aves > Pterocliformes > Pteroclidae > Pterocles > Pterocles gutturalis. The sequence goes on from NW_010102528.1 coordinate 3,352, forward strand.
AGTCAAAGACAAAGAGGGTGATTCTGAGAAATTGCAGTCAATGCAGTGTGACGATTTAAAAGTGAAACAGCTCAACTTTTCAGTTTGAAACATTTGTTTTTGTTTTGAGGTTTTCCTGCCTGCAATAAACAAAAAGGGGTGAAAAGTTTAAACATGAAAATGAAGTGTTTTGTTTCAGGTTGAACCAAACACTTTGCTTGTTCCGAAGTGGAATTTTGGGGTTTTATTGTTTTACCAAGAAAATACAGTTTCATTTCCTGTCAGCCCAAAACATTTTTTGTAATTGTGGGTTTGCTGTGCTGAATTCAAAACCCATTTATTCCTACTGCTCTTTAGGAAAAAGTCTTGGGAATTATTTTTTTCTGGGAAATGAAGTGAATTTTCACAGGACAGTGCATGTGTGTGGGGGAAGGTGATGAGGGAGCAGAGCTGAAGATGAAAACTAGCGATTGGTGAAGGTCCAAATAGCACTGTCAGTATGGCATTATGGCTGATCAGGTCTTGAAGCCACCCTGGATAGTGGTTGTTTTACAGCAGGATAACAGCTATGGGGCTAGGCTCCTTTTGCACAGCCCAGCTGTGGGCCAGCTGAGGAGGCTGCTCTGCTCAGGCCACTTGTGCCTTAACCCCTTTGGGAAGGATGGGGCTGTGCCCTGTGTGTGGGCAGCTGCTGGTGTTTGTGACCCTGCTGCCACCAGCACCTGGGCTGTGTCCCCGACCTGCTCCCAACTTTAGCTCTGCACCCAAGAGAGCATGTTGGCTTACCAAGCATGTGGTTTTCGCCCCTGAAAAACAGAATGGCTGCATTTGGGGTGTAGGATATGTTGTGTGCACGTGTGCGTGGGTATGTAGGAAGCAACTGTGTCTTGTGCTTAGTTGTTTTATTTGGCCTGATCAGTAGCTATAAAGTTAACACTTTCAAGTTAGTACCCATTGGTGCAGAAGTCCCTGCAGCCTGTGACCTCTGCAGGTGTGGTAAAGTTAAATCCAGCTCCGTTCCTAAAAGCAAGTATCACAATATCTCTCCACGATTGATAAAGTAAATAAATTCATCAGTGGGCACCAACTGTAGCCAGATCATCTGGCCAGCTGGGGAAAAATACCTTTAAGCAAAAGCCTGGCTGTGAGACTGCACTGCAACCCAAATGTGTCTCAGAGCTCACTTTCAGCTGATGAATTATTTGGGATTATGCATTACCCTCTAGGGCACAGAGAATGGCATACTTCTCAAGTGAATTCAGCCAGTGGCATTGTAATTAAGCTAATTAAAGCATAGCCTTCAGTTAGGGTAACGAGTTGCTGCTATGCTTGTGTGGATTATGCAGCACTGTAACACATGCCACAGTATTTCAGGGTGAGAGTAACCCATGCTTTCCTCTTTCTGTTCTTCTACACGATGGTCCAACAGTGATGCCCCATCCCTGGAGGTGTTCAAGGCCAGGCTGGATGAGGCTTTGAGCAACTTGGCCTAGTGGGAGGTGTCCCTGTCCATGGCAGGGGCGTTGGAATTAGGTGATCTTTAAGGTCCCTTCCAACCCAAACCATTCTATGATTCTATGATATGATTCTATTAATATTACTACCTCCATAAGCTCCTTCTCATTTATTTTACCCCTGCCAGACTGTCAGACAAACCTGGGAGAAAAACAGACAATTTTTAGAGCCCTTCCTCTGGTAGCAAGAGTAACTCCGTGTGTATTACTGTGTGTGAGTGTGTGTCCCACACAAGATCCTATCCACAGGAGGAGCTGGGGCCATCATGGTCCACAGACAGTGTCCCCACCACACCAGCCAAGAAGAACCTTTTGCCCAGCAGAGCACAGTGCCGAGCTTGTCCCGACTGTAAGCCAGACTTTGTCTATCATCTCACAAATTGTTAAAGAAATCTTTATGGAGTGAGATGTTGGTAAACAAGAGCTTGCTGCTCCTGTGATTCACTACCTTCTTATGCACTTTAAGAGCAAATTTCTCCACCCCTCCTACGGCTGTGGGGAACCGCAGACACAGTGGAACCAGTGCCCTCTGCACATGGCCAGTGTTCCCCCAAAGTGTGCAAGGCTGTGGACAGCATTTTACATGGCAGTGGAGGTCAGGGGAAAAATACAATGTGTGACTGTTTGTTAAGGTGGGGAAGGGATCCTCGGAAAAAGGCCTGAGAGGGGTCCAAATCACGTGTGAGAGCTGTTCTCTGTGAGGCTTGCAGGAACGGCCAAGGCTGTGGCACGGGGAAGGGGAAGGCAGCCAAGCGCTGCTGGGCAGGCGGGCAGGGCGGTTTTGTGGGCAGGGAAGGGCGAGGCGGGCAGGCTGAGCTGCGAGACGAGCCTGACCGCGGGTTCCCTCTGTGAACTCCAGCAAGCGGCTCACGTTTTGTACGCTCTCATTTTCCTCTCCAGCAAACGGGAAGATCTGCAGCACTTCATTTCACCGCAGGCATCGTGAAGCTTAATTCATGGAGGTAAACCCCCAAATGAACACTGGCATGTACAATTGGCTTTTACAACTTCAGTGTGTTCACACTAGACAGGGAAGCCTTGTGAATGTGTGCTGTGTTGGTTCAGCTTCACATTGGATGTCCGTGGTAAAGCAAGCTGCACATGATACTTGCTGGTTCTTGAAAGCAGTGTAGTCACATCAGTGTGGCACTGAGCCTAGCTAATTAGCCTTTCTTGGCAGGTCTAATTAGGCTGGGCGGGGAGCCACGCTGATAGAGCCATACTTTCATGGGTTCCAGCTCTCGGTCAGTGCCAGTCAGTGTGGATATCTGCATTGTATCCATGCTGTTGTGCAGACATACCTCCAATGCTTCCCAGGAGCCTGGGACCCTGGCGGCAAACCCCATGGAGAGGCCAGATGAGGACTGAGAACAGCTGGAGCTGGTGGGCTGAAAGGCTGCTTCTTTTCCCTAAGATAAATTTTTGGGAACAAAAAAAAAAAAAAAAAAAAAAGTCATGCAGACTTTTCTCTGCTTTTTTGACTTACTGCAATGATTAATGAAAATACCCCACAGCCTGGGGTCCCAGATGAGGTTGGACACTTTTGTGCTCTGCTCAAACCCTTTGTGAGATGGAGGCAGTGGCTCTGAGGGGAAAAGCCACATGAAAGCCCCAGTCAGGGTCTCCTGGTGGATGGAAATACTAAGTCTGTACATTCCCTTACTATCCCTTACCATAGGCTGTGCTCCTTTTTTGACTGAGGATTAGATGGGTCTCCGTTTGTTATCAGCTGAGGGTTAGTCTTGATTTGGCTGGAACCACCACTATGGCACAGAGCAGAGATGGTCCCTGTGTGTTCCTTGTGGTCAGCCTAACCCAAGGAGGGTGAAAAGCAAGGGTGAGAAATGAAAGTCGGGTCCCCCCAGCCATGGCAAGCCCTGCCACTGGGGACAGCCAGAGGCAGACTTGTGAAAATTGGTTGGAGAAGAAGTGAGGAGGTGGATCAAGCCCTGGCTAGCAGTGGCGGCAGCAATCCAGATGGCCACCATCCTAGGTCAACATTTCAGACATGAGAATCAAAAGGACAAACTGTCACAAAAGTAAACAGCGTAAGAGCGAGGGTCGTAATGCTTGGAGTGGCCATCGTCCAGGTGTCCACCCTCTTATCACACAACGCGCTGCAGTCAAACACAGAAGCGGGTCCTGAGCATCTGCGCCCGAAGCACCTAATGAGTGTTTGCACGGCAAGCGGAGCGGGAGGCTGCGGCCATGCAAGGGGAGAGGAGCGGAAAGGAGGCGTTGGAGCACGTGGCAGGCTGCCTGGCCGGCACAGCATGTGGCAGGGGAGGAAAGACATGAAACAAAAGCCTTCCTGCAGGAGCAAAGAGAAAAGACCCGCTGCTGACAGAAATGAAACAACACAGCCTGCTGCGGAGGCCAGAGCTGCCGGGGCAGGCGAGGCCAATAGTTGTAAAAACAGAGTTTTGCAGTAGGAAATGTAACATGACTACAAATTGCCTCGCTTCCCCGCTCCAAGCCCCGGCCCCTGCCATGTGTGGGGGGAGGCTGAGCAGCCGGGCAGCGAGCTGGCAGCAGGGTGGGTTGGTGGTCCCACCTGCGCTGGCACCAGGAGCCCTCCGGAGAGCTTGGCAGCCCCAGCCCTCTGACCTCTTCCCAAAATACATGGCTGCCCCAAATAGAAATATTCCCAACACCAGTGTTTGAGGTCCAGTGGACAGTGATGGGGAAGCTGGATTTTTTTGGAGGCTATCCGCCAACAACAACAATAATATAGTGCCATTAATTCCCACCAGGGCCCTACTCACAATGGCAAAACTGGACAGATAATTTACAACTGATATATCTGTTGTGGAGACAGGACACAAGCGTTTTTACCGACAGGTCATCTGAGTCCCAGCGTAGAGTCAAAACACATGGTGAAAAATACATTTTCCTCCTGTTTCCATCCTGGCTGTGCCGCAGCTTTTAGCTGGGCAGCAGGATGGTGGAGGACTGCAATTTTTACAGTTGCAGCTCTGGGTATTGCTTAAACTTCTGTTTTAGTGTATGTTTTGTATGTTTTTACCAAAATATTTGCTGTGAATGGGAATTAAAAAAAAACAAAACAAAACAAAACAAAAAAACCCCCAAAACTGGAAAGAGTTTCTGCAGCACTGTTTACACCCTTTGCACTTTCTTCAGAACCACAGAAGTTAGAGATGGAAAAGCCATATTAACTCACAAAGGGTGAACTTTTCCAAGGCTTTTAAATCACTTACCATTCTGACAAATGACCTCCAGAGAAACTCTGTGTGGCAATTTCAGCTATTGCAGCCCACCAATATCTTTTCCATTCGTTGGCTGACAGTTACCATCCCCACAGCAGAGTCAGCTGAAGAGGACCTGTGCCTGTGCCTCAGCAGCTCCACTGAGAAATCAGGTGATGGACTGGCACTGCTGAAGCGGAGCCAGCCTCCTGCTGTTGACTGCTCCGAGCAAGCACCGAGAGAGGGTCATAGAGGAGAAATAGGAGCAACTTAGATTGGTCTTCTCCTCTGCATCTGTCAGAGCATGCTGAGGCTTTAATTCCCATGTAAAGAGTGACCTGCGGTGTGACACAGGATCCTCAGAGGTTTGATTCTAGAATGAAATTACTCAAGGCCAGGTCTGCAAAGGAAATTGGGTGCATATATAAGCAGGTTGGAATCAAAGAAGACATAAAAATGCCCGTCAGGCTAGACACTCAATTGTCATTAAAATGCAGAGGAGGCAGACAGTGAAAGAGCAAAAGCAATGCATCTTGTGTTTTCTACTGTAGAATAATTTAGAAGCTGTTTATCAGCTTTTTCTGATTTTCTCCTTCCTCTTAAATTTATTCTTATTCTTCTTCATTCCCTCTTTCCTGGGATTTCCCCTCCCCCAAAGACCACTTATTTTTTTTCACAGCATATTTTGTTTCAACATGGAAGTTCACTGCTCATTGAAATGAAACAAAGACACCCCAGGGATATTGTTGACTGAATCTTGCCTTGTGTTTCTAACATCACCATTTTGGAAAAAAAAAAAAAAAACAGTACTGTATGGCTGATGCTCTGTATTTGTTGAATCTGTGAGCTGTTTAGATGCCACCTCAGACCAGGAAGATACAGTCAGTCCTCTGCTGGCACGGTCTTGGGAAAGGCCATCCTGACGGGAGACTTTCAGCTCAAGTGTGAGCTGGTCAGCTAACATGGGGTGTGTTTCACCTGACTTTGGTAGTCACTGAGACACTGAGATTAGGTTGGACATTCTGTTTCAATAGAGTTAACTGTCTCTCTACCAGTAACTCCGACAGACAATTTGTACCACATACTTTAAACTTCTTTGACTATATAAACCTCCCTCTTCAGAGGAAGCATCCCTTTCAGCTCAGTTCCTCTTCTATATGTAGCTCTGGCATCTCAAAAGGCATGTGAAGAGCAAATGCACCTAAGGAAGGTGGCATGCGTGGTTATTACTGCAGGGAGTCTATATAATTATTTTCAAACTATGCCAGTGTGAAAATGGAAATTTTCCACCCAGTGCATATATGGGTGACTCACCTGTGGCACAGAGATCTCATGTAGCATCCTGTCCCTGTGAAACCTTGGAAGGAACAAGTGATGGAACTGGCAATATTGTCCAGCACTGGGACAGAAGAACAGACCCATGGGATCCAGTGTTACCTGAACACAGACTTCACAAATAAGCGAGGGATGGTGTAACAAGTGCACAACAGTTTAGTGCCCCATGTTATGAGAGTACCATATTAATCCCAAGGAAGTACGGCATCCTTTTTTCTGATCTTGCTCTTGCTGTAGGGGGCAAGGCCCTGGTCCAGCAGTGTTGTCACTGACTCACAAACATGATTTCCCTCTGCCTCTGGTTCAGCTGTGCTGCCTATTGCTTGTGCAATGTGGGAGGTGAGAAGCCACTGCCCTCGCTATGTCCTGAACTGCTTTTGTGCTGTCAACTTGTTGGCCTGAACCCCTACATGAGAGCCCTGGGGGAAAGCACTTCTTCTGGTTTGCTCTGGTTTAGCAGGCCTGAGAAATTAATTTGGTGGGATGGGGAGTACTGGAGGAAGACTGGGAGATAAAGGGTGAGTGGGTACAAATTATTTCATTATGAACTTTCCATGAAATAGCAAGGGTAAAGTCAGGGGTGGGAGGACATTGATTTACGGCAGAATGTTGTTATTGCAGCCCTTCTTCAACTAGTCATGTTGCAGGAAGATAAATAAAGCCCAAGCCAAATCTTCCCCTGGGCTAAGCCTGCTAGTTTGGAGATTTATGTGCAACTTATATCCAGCCTGATAATTTCACTGTGCAGCTGACTGAAGGTCTTCACTTGCAGGGTAGGATGTTGTTAAAGGCACTGATGTTTGGAACTGGAGCACAGCAGGATGCTGCCTGATGAGGCTGTTACTAAATTTCAGTGGCCAAAAGCAACTTGTTGATCTCTGTGAATGCGTTGCTTGCAGTACTGGGTACGGAGCTATCTCACAGTACAGCAAACATGAGGCTTTTTTTTGTCAGTGACCATGCAGAAAAGCCAGGCTTTGTTTGCTCAGGTAGAAAATGCTTACACTAGCTTATTTTTTCCCCCTGAAATTCAACTTTCCTAATTCTGTGTGGGAGGGCTTTTTTCCAGGCTTTTTAAAGTAATATCAGTATTATGGCTAATGAGGCAGTGGAAAGCAAGCTGGTCCTTTCACTGTAGCTAATGACTCCATTCCCATGAGCCTAATCAAAGATTTGTACATTTAATTGCTGTCAAGTCAGCTCTAGCCACCTGCCATTTCTGCCACACCTGAGCTCCCTTCTCTGTGGCCTGTAATTCTAAATAAATCCATCTCTTTTTCTAAGGGAAGGAAAACAGAGCTGCCAAGCAACCCTGAAATGGTGCTTTACCCTTAGAGCAAAGATCAAACAGTCTGCGTTGTCACTGAGCAATATGTACGTTAACTGACTGTGGCACAGATTTTTCAAAAATTTATTAGCTTCGTATTGGAGATCAGGGAAGTGAGAAATACACCCTTGTCTGGATATGTCCTGGACTTGAGACAGATTTCTGTCAGAGGCGAAAGTGATTTTAGTTGGCTCACCACTGACCAAAGTTGAACTACATTTATTTTTGGTTTTCTCTGATGGAAAATACCACTGAAGCCATTATTCCACTCCTGCAGAGGACTGGTGGGGTATTTTGACCAACCTTTGTCCTGAGTATCACGATTCCTAAACATCCTGCCTTCTCCATAGGGAAATGATGCAGGAAATGTTGTGGGGCCAATGTTCACTTGAATGTAAGAGATAACTCCTGTTCATTGTTCCAGGGGAAAAAAAAAAAAAAAGAAAAAACCCAGTTGCTGCCAACATATCCTGAAAAGAATATGTTCATTGTGATCCTGGGTGGATCGGCTTACCTCTTTCCAGGCAAGAGTGACTTTTAAGAGTCAGATATCTAATGCCATGTATTTCCTCAAACGTATTTTTAGAGACATTTTAAAAGTTGTTAGGAAAGTTGCAGTCTATGAAGTCACACTAAAACATTATTGGTTTCTAGATAACTGCTCAAGTTTTAGCCTGGTTTTCTGGTGAAATGAGAATTGTGGGATCATGTGGTGTGATCAGTCTGTCTGATCATCCTTCACTAATCACTTTTCTATTCTTGGTCAAGCTGAACCCTAGATAACAAGAGAAGACAAATGTGAGAGAGATTACATTACTGTTTCAAGAACCAGGGTGGAGATGCAAAATTCCACAAATTACTCCTGGGAATGTCTCAGGTAGAGGAAACCTGGCAAGTGCTTATGTTATCAGCAAAAGAGAGTGACCATATGGGTGCCCCAAGCACAGTGATAGACTTTTAGTTGGAGGTTACCACAAACCACAAAACAAAGGTTTGTGGAATATGGGGAGTCACTGATATCCATTCTCGCAGAACTACTAGTTCTCCTTTCTCAACCCATCACAGAAAGCAAAGACACCTTTAAGATATACAAGATCTTTGACTGAACACAATGAGTTTTTTGCAAGTGGATTGATCCAAATACAAGGTGAAGGTTTTTTTGCCCCATAGTGGAAAGGCTTTGTAATAGTTTTGAATACAATTTACTTCAATGTTAGGAGCTCTTCCTCTTCCAGAAGAGTTTAATTGGCATGAAGTCCTGTGAGTTTTTGCATTGTGAGTTGACAGATGCATAGATTAATTTATCAGGAAAATCAAAGAATAGATTAAAGGGTCTGAAAACAATTAAAGGGTCTGTAGCTATTTGTATCAGTCTGAGAGCTTAAATTCTGATGCTCATTTTGCTATATGGCTAGCCACTGTTGGACCTTACTGCAGTACACACCTAAAAAGAACTTCACTTTTTGGCCATTTCTGTGATAATATGTTTAAAATTTATGCTCAGAATATCCTACAATGTCTTCAGAAAAACAAGCTGCTGTGTGGGAAGGCACCTCTTTCATTTGAGCTGTCAGATAACAGAAATTCACATGCACACTGAGTCAGATGCAAAGGTCAACTGGGGTACTGCCATGCTAAATTCTGTAATGCTTGATACCTAGGTTAGACATGTGAGCCGCCTCCTAAAGATATAAATCCCTGTGTTTCTCTGCTTTCCTTTATTAATGAATCAGGCCAGGAAAGGAAGAATACAGCACTATTTCCATCAACGGCTGAAGTATCTTACTAGACACCACACAGCTATGTTTAAGTGAGGGGAGGGTGCTAAATGTGAGGCTGGAGATTCTTGCTCCCTTCCTCAGTCATCCATTCCTTCATACATAGCATGTTCAAAGCTCTCCTGTAGCTTGATTGTTTAAGTCCTTCCTTGAAAAGGAGGAATGGAGAGTTCAATGTATTTTTGCTTGTCCACATTCAAGGTGAGATTTCTAGACAGTAAACTAAAGCCTATAAGAAAGGGATAAGGTTAGTGATGTTTTTCCTTCAGTGATGTTCTGAGCAGCTGTCACTGAATATTGCATGGACTCCAGTCTGGTCAGCCTGTGGGGAGCACGTCCAGAGTGTGCCTCACTGGGTCACCATCCCTGGGGAAACAACAGAGGAACCTCTAGCTATGGGCTGCCAGTTGGCTTTAGGCTGAGTGAGGTGTTGAAATGTTCCACCAGGAGCTTTTCTTTCCCCTGTGCCTTTCTGGGGTTTGCCTCCAGGTAACCACATGCTTACCATGCAGGAGCTGGGCTCTCTGCTGCTGATGTGATGGTTCCCAGCAATGCTACCAAAGGTGGAGCTGAACCGTAAAATGGAACATTGCAGTCCCTCCTAGTGTGTGCAAGGCCATAGCGTTTGCAATGCCACTGCAATGTAATAATGACGGCGTTTATGAGGAGGCATAGTTTCACATACTCAGTTGCGGGACAGAGGTCTTTGACCTTTCACAGAACTATCTTGCAAAACTTATTGCCACACATCCCAAAAGCCAAAAGCTTTGTGCGATTCATGGAAGAGTTAGACAGGCATCTTGTGTAACTGGGAGCCCTGCAGTCCTCTTCTACTGGTCTGTTTGTGCAGTGTGTAGGTGTGGAACTTTTAAGGACTTTGAGATGAGTCCAGTAGTGTTCATAGGAGGAGCTTCCCAAATTACAGAGGGTGGACACAGAGCTGAACAGAGACTGTAAGTAGATTCAGTCCCTGCTCCCTTTCCACAAGTCACATCAACTCTAGCCATTAATTAATGTACTAAAGTCAGAACAGGCCTCCACTCTGGCCTCTCTGGGGAAGCCTGAGCACTGGGAAAGGGGTAATGCCATCAGCACCTGTGATATGATTGAGGATCTGTTACTTTCTCCAGTGTCGTCTCCAGCAGATCTGTCCCTAGAGTCACATTCTTGGTTGCCCTCATCTTCATAAAGGGTTCATAAGTGGGAATATGGAATACGTAAATAGCTTAAGGTGGCAGTGAAGAAGACCTTCACAGAAAGAATATTTGAGAGAGCCTAAATGAATGTCTGCCTTGCTGGTTTGTGAAATAGCTGTCTCTGGATGCAGGTTCCCTTTAGAGGCAGGTTCCTGGACCAAAGAAACACAGGTCTGTCATACCAGAGCTGCCATAAATGTCCTCCAAGATGTGCTCAGCCTATTCAATACTCATGAATAGAGAGACCTCTCAGAAGCCAAGGCATTCAGGAGAAATGGGGTTGGGTTTATCCCCACCTGGGGCCTTGGTCAATTGGACATGTTCTTCCCTGCTCATCCAAAGAGGTGTAAGACCAACTGCAGATGGAGGTAATCAGCTCCAGCAGGGCCTCTGAGCCAGAGGAGTGTCAGCAGTGGCTTGTGAGGATGGAGAAAGTCAGGAGCAAATACCAATGATAGGATTGACTGTGCCTTTTCCTCACTTGGACCCTGGTACACCACTCTGCAAATACTTTCCTGCTGCAACCCGCAAAGCTGGGGATTTTTGTGATGAACAATTAGCAGCCCTTTAAAAAATTATATATACTGGCTCAGTTCTTTGTAAGTAGTTTTGTTATTCCTTTTGCTTCTTTGGCAGTGTTTGTCTTCCACTTGACACCATTCTCAGTGCTGAAGACAAATATGCATTTGTTTTGGTTTCCTCCTTAGTGTACACGTAACTTACAATGGGAAAGCCTGGAAAGTCTGCAGGATAACCTCCATAGATAGCTAAATCCTTTCTAAATGGCAATGAAAACACAGTGTCCAAATCAGGAGGGAGAGTGTATTTTCAAATCTTTGCAGAGGGATCTGGACAGGCTGGA